>NW_021483501.1:0-1161 GCF_001605985.2 Dendrobium catenatum | reverse complement strand
TTTACTCAGATTGTTACTTCTTTGCATGCCTTAGGAACATAACTTTCAAACTATGAAAAAGTGAACAAGATTTTGAGATGCTTGCCTTCGTCTTTTGATTCTAAAATCACTGCAATCACTGACTCTAAAGATTTGAATATGTATTCAATTGACAACTTATTTGGCTCACTCATTGCTTTACGAGCAAGGAGTGAATCAAAGAAATCTTAATGCATGTGAGAAAAGAAATGAGAAAATGGTGGCACTGAAGGCACACAAATCAGACTCTGACTCTTCCAGGTCTGAAAGTGATGAATTTGCCTTAATCACAAGGCAATTCAGAAGCTTTCTAAGGAAGAAGCAAAAGAATCATTATAGAAAAGGTAAGGATAACAAATATTCTAAAGGATCGTCTGATATGGTTTGTTATGAATGCAGGAAGCTCGGATATGTGAAAGCTGATTGCCCTACACTTCAGATGCACACAAGTAAGGAAAAGAGTGAGGAGAAATCCAAGAAGAAAAAGAATCATTGTAGAAAAGGTAAGGATAACAAATATTCTAAAGGGTCGTCTGATGTGGTTTGTTATGAATGCAGGAAGCCCGGACACGTGAAATCTGATTGCCCTACACTTAAGACGTACACAAGCAAGGAAAAGAGTGAGGAGAAATCCAAATTCAGAAAGGACAAAAAGAGACTTCAAAAAGCATTTTGGGTGGATTATGTGTCGGATTCATCAGAGACGAAACTAGAAGATGAGATAATAAATTTGTGCTTGATGGACAGCGATAACCTTGATCGAGAAGAGGTATGTGAACTTTCCTACGATCAACTACTTGAAGTTTCTGAAAAAATTCATGCATCATATAAAAAACTTAAGAAAACTCATGCTAGCATAAAACTTGAATTTTTGAACTTACAAAAAGACCATGCAATTATGACTAAAGATCACTCAAAAATTGATTCAAATCATATGGCTCTACTTGATGAATTTGATAAGTTAAACAAAAAGCATTGTGAATTAAATTAAGAGCATGAATCACTAAAAGTCACACACACCTCACTTGAATCTGATTTTAAGAAATCTAAAGAGATAGAGAAAAACCTGAGGATTGATAATGATGCCTTAAATTTTACTAACTTGGGGATTCAAAATGAATTAGATACATTTAAGAAAACTAG
>NW_021483500.1:0-325 GCF_001605985.2 Dendrobium catenatum | reverse complement strand
CATTATCAAAAAGAGAGGAGGCACAAACAAAAAAAAAATGTCCAAAAGATAGAAACATTCCCTAATCTAGTGAAATACAAATATTCTTAAAATGAGAAAGTTACCACTATATTTTAATCAAAAACTTAGTAGAATTCGATTGACAACGCATAACCTAGAAAAGGTTAGAAATTCATAATTTGATAATCCAAACTCAAGTTCTTTAAAAAGGCTCAAAAACTTTTTAATTCAATATCTAAATCATAAGAAAAATTGGAGAAGAAACATTAATTTTTCATAACTCCTTTAATAAAATATATCTAATAGAAGATTAATGCACAAATTG
>NW_021483499.1:0-279 GCF_001605985.2 Dendrobium catenatum | reverse complement strand
TGGATCTTTGGGAGGGGAGTATTGTTAGACCGGTCCAGGCGGGACCGGTTCACGGGCGCGAACAGGCAGGATCTCCGCCTCCTGCGGAGATCGTGCAGGAAGGATTTTTGGGAGTTTCAGAGAGAAATTTGAATGTAAGGACTGTTTAGGAAATTCCTTTTAATTTGTATGCATTAAATAGTTGATTTTGCTAGAGTTTGAGTATCTTGAATTTGGTTGAAATTTGCGATCTATTAGATTTAGGTTTCCTTTGGGCTCTAGTGGCATCTAGAGATTTGG
>NW_021483498.1:0-232 GCF_001605985.2 Dendrobium catenatum | reverse complement strand
TTCGGCCCAGCATCCCTTCTCCTCCAATTTGGTAGCTGACCCCAAACTAACCCCTTCCTCCAGTTATACAGCTGCTCCACAGATTTTGCCAGCCAACCCTACTAGTAATCCTCAAAATACAGTTAGACTCTCAGCATCTTTTACCCCTCAGCCGCCTGTAATAGTCACTCCTACTATAGCTAACAATTTAAAGGAAGCATTTACTACCATTCCCAACTTAAACTCTCCAACG
>NW_021483497.1:0-423 GCF_001605985.2 Dendrobium catenatum | reverse complement strand
GAAGATCGTGCTCTCATCTCTACAACCTCCCTCCTTTATGCAAGGAGAGGGTACATAGAAGGAGCAACGAACTCTCGTTTGGCCTCGAAGTCGGTCTTCTCTAAGGCTTCTGATTCAACGATCTTTCTGGCCTTAAGATTCCTTTTTCTGGCTCTTCGAAGGTAGTTCTTCCTCTTCTTCCTACCGACGACAGGGGTGCTAGAATTTGACCCGATTTCAGATTGAGATGATTCTTTTGTCATTATTGACTTCTAGTTGTTATCCTCCTGAGCAGAGGATACAATGGGTACAGGGGCGACAACGACCTCCATCTTAGAGATGGGGGAGTCAGCTCCTGACCCTAAAGTAATTTCTACTAAGGGGAAGTCCTTTTGAGTGCCAACAGGCAGATCTAAGATTATTTCTCTATTAACTGAAATCTTG
>NW_021483496.1:0-508 GCF_001605985.2 Dendrobium catenatum | reverse complement strand
AAATTGGCTTGATCATCCAGGACGATATCACGATCGTTCCGGCCGATCAGTTCAAATCAGAGGAAAATCATCCAGAGCATCGCCCTGAATTCAAGCTGTCCGATCCAGATCGTCCAGCACATCACCCTGAATTTGTTCTGGCTGATATTTATCGTCCAGGAGCAACTAAGGATTTTAAAATAGATCATTCCGGCTAATCTTGTGATCATCCAGGACGATATGATCGTATCAATAATCCTTAATTACATCATTGATTTTCTGATCAATTAAGGCATAATTGTGAATATCGTCCAAGTTGATACAAGATCATCCTGGCCGATTACCAAAAGTATAGAATCCCTTAATTATTTATGGCGGTAATTTCTTTCTGTTTTGAGCCTATCATCCTGGACGATACACGTATAGTCCAAGTCAATTTGCTAATGACGGTTGCCTTAATTAAGAACCCCTGATTAGATTTTCTATTTTAAGACTGATCGTCCAGGACGATGTAAATATCGTCCTGGCC
>NW_021483495.1:0-351 GCF_001605985.2 Dendrobium catenatum | reverse complement strand
TTAATGCATTCTTATTTCTCCTTCTAATAATACACCTCCCCGCCTACGGGTAGAGTCCGGATAATCTGGCCTATGAGGATGAAGTGCCGGATCTAGGGAGACCCAATCTTTTCTAAAAATTATTTTTATATAAGCTTATTTTTAAAATCTAAAGCATACATGATTTATACTTTTCAACTAGCATGCATTGTATTAGAAACTTATTAAATTAAAATTTAATTGCATTAGCTCTAGGAGCATTCACCCTACATACGTCCAGGACTAATTAGAGAACTCTCTAGATCTTAGCCCTACTTTTGAAAAACTAAAATATCTATCTTTCATAAAGACTTGGATAGTATAGATTTTACG
>NW_021483494.1:0-243 GCF_001605985.2 Dendrobium catenatum | reverse complement strand
AAATGTATCTCAATTTCTCAAATATAGTTTCTATGGTGATTAAAATATAAAATAATATAATTTTTACTTATTGAGGAATCTCGTAAGTCCTAACCGTAAGAGGCTGTTTGATATTGAATTGAATTTAATTTAATGGGATTTAGTAATATAATAAATAATTTGATAATTAACATCTAAATAATTTAATGATAATTATACAACTAATAACTAATTATTTAAATAATATTCATATTAATAACTTGA
>NW_021483493.1:0-227 GCF_001605985.2 Dendrobium catenatum | reverse complement strand
CGCATGCCTTAAAATTCATTTTCTATCAGAGTTAAACCACATAGTAGAGGACAAATCGTCGTATCCATGTAGTACCCTTAAGAAGTAAGATTTAAAGGCCTCTTAAACTTTAAACTACAAGAAGGCTTAAAGGTGAGGGAATTCCAAATATTTTCCAACTTCAATATATCAACCAATAATTAATCATTCTTAAGATTAGAAAAATCATAATATGGTTGAATGAAAGA
>NW_021483492.1:0-311 GCF_001605985.2 Dendrobium catenatum | reverse complement strand
GTTGTTTCCCTGCAGGTACAGAGTCGCGTATGGGTACTTAAAGTTGTCCCGGTCACGCTAAGAAAAGCGTGCACTAGGCCTACCTGCCTCGTTGTAGGTGTTGCATCGGGTTCCCTCCCACCATGCTAGAGAAAAACGTGCATGGGTGGTTTGCTGGCTCGACACGAACGTCAAGGATAGGATTTTGGGTCAAGGGTTGCTCGCCTACCTCGTCGTAGATGTCGCACCAGGTTTCCTTCCCACCACGCTAGAAAAAGCGTGCATAAGTGGTTTGCCGGCTCGGCACATACGATGAGGTAAGAGAGGTATTT
>NW_021483491.1:0-424 GCF_001605985.2 Dendrobium catenatum | reverse complement strand
TTTTTAAAACTAAAAAATTAAATGCGGAAATATAAAACAATAAATTAAATGACACCAAATTTATAATGGTTCGGTCTAAAACCAGACCTACATCCACTCTCCAGAGGCACCCTCTGAGTATTGCACTAATACTAATAGTGACTCTCCTTTTGCACCCACAGCAAGGCAGAGAAGCCTTAACAACACACTCTTTTCATCACTACCCGGTGCGGCAGAGAACCATCGTCCTTTTACACAATCCCAGTGTTTCTAGAGAACCATCCATCCTTTCACTCAATCCCCAGTGTTGGCAGAGAACCGGATCTCCTTGATAGATCTTCTCACAAGAATCTAGAAGGAAGAAGGAAATGAGTGAAGTAATCCCAATTCACAAGTAGAGATTCTTATTTTTGAACTCCAAGTGAAGCCTTCACGCTCCAGTGGT
>NW_021483490.1:0-321 GCF_001605985.2 Dendrobium catenatum | reverse complement strand
TGAAAATCAATATTTTTTTCTTAATTTGGAATCTAAAGGGATTTCATCAAAATCGAGTTCTAAACAAGCTTATATTATCACTGCAAATATTAACACATATATCTGCTTCACTTTTTCTTTTAAAATACATTTCCATATATGATATAAATTAAAACTATTTAATAAATTTAATACTAAAATATTTAATTTCGTCATATTCAAATGTGATGGTTAAAAAATAAAAACTTGAACAAAATATTGCAATTCTCCAAGCTTAGTGCACGACACTAATATATTTGTATCTATTATACTTCCTATGAACAAAAAATGTAAAGAGCTTTA
>NW_021483489.1:0-247 GCF_001605985.2 Dendrobium catenatum | reverse complement strand
TTTAGTAAGGGATGTCGTATGTAAGCACCGACGGCATTGTCGTCTTTCTATTTCTTGAGTCTCATGTACAAGGCTATTTATAGCCCCCTTGTTTTGTTTTTCGAGGGTAATGAATGAATGATAATTTTTCTTCTCTTGCTTGTGTTCTTGTGAGATCTTGAGAGTGTTTGAGTGGTGAATCCCTAGGAGAGGGAACTCGGATCACCCACTAACCTTGGAGACGGCCGGGTTCGTGGTTCTATCTTCA
>NW_021483488.1:0-495 GCF_001605985.2 Dendrobium catenatum | reverse complement strand
AGATAGAGGTAAATTTCTTTTTAAAAGAAATCAACCTCCTATTTTCCCTAGCAAAAATTATTTTTTATAAGTTTTACTTGTATTTGAACTTTCAAACTTTTCTTAATTTAAATCGATTTAATCTTGAAAATCTTGCATATATCAAATTCTGGATCCTGTCCTAGCAAACATATCAAGCTACAAAGGATATGTAACTACAATATGTTATTAGGAAAGTCAAAAAATTTTGATTTAAAGGTTTGAGCTTTTGGACCCTATCCTACCAAACATATTAAGCTATAAAAATATATAACTGTAATATGCTGGTTTAGATAAGGAGAAAACTTTGATTTAAAAGCTCAAATTTTTTTTGAGATTTGTCAAGCCACATATCGAGTTATAAAAATATATAACTGTAATATATTAGCTAGGACATATAAGTTTAAAAATTTTTAATACTTAAAGTTATTTGGACCCAGTCCAAATAATACATTAAGTTACTAAAAGAAGTAACTA
>NW_021483487.1:0-285 GCF_001605985.2 Dendrobium catenatum | reverse complement strand
AAATGCATGACAATTTTATTTTTAGTGTAATATTAAATTCTATAAAAATTTTAATAATTTAGTCTTTCATCCATACGGAGGAGATTATATTCATAAAATTGGGTTTATAATAAATCACCCATATATGGCATAGTTTACTTAATACTAGAAATATATGGGTATGTAATGGGGGAAATTAGGGGTGCAAATGAGTCGAGTCGAGCTGAGTTGAAATCAAGGGGTGTTCGACTTGAGCTTGACTATCAAATAACGAGCTCGAGATCAACTCGACATGGGAAAAAAGAT
>NW_021483486.1:0-237 GCF_001605985.2 Dendrobium catenatum | reverse complement strand
AGTAAGGGTGAAACAAAAGATTTAATTCAACTGTTGTCTGAGTTTAGGGATTGCTTTGCATAGACATACGATGAAATGCCAGGTTTACCCGCTGAGGTAGCGGTTCATAAACTTGGTGTTCGGCACGATGCCATTCCTGTCAAACAAGCTCCTCAACGCATGCGCTTGGAAATCGAGCAACAAGTCGTATCCGAAGTTAAAAAATTGGCCGAAGCTGGGTTTATTCAAGAGGAAAAT
>NW_021483485.1:0-300 GCF_001605985.2 Dendrobium catenatum | reverse complement strand
TATCTCAAAGCAAATCTTCGCCTAAGCAAGTTAATTAGCTAGAACGATTTAATCCTTTATTTTGTTGGTAAGAAAATTTGCTTTGACAACGCTTTGAATAATCTTCATTTTAATTTTCAAACGCAATTCCTACATTGATTCACATCATTTTGGTATCAGAGCATGGCTAGCATGCTTTGATCAGCTAGATGCATCCTAGGAGTTTCCCTTTAGCTTGTCTTTAGTTGTTACATGCATAACATCATCTAACTTAGCTTTATTTATTGTTTTCATTTGCTGCCCGGAAATTCCTGCAGCAAA
>NW_021483484.1:0-1626 GCF_001605985.2 Dendrobium catenatum | reverse complement strand
TTCCCATATATTAAATTCAAAACTTCATAACTGTTTTCTTCAAAAAATTTTGATTTAGGAGAAGAGCAATGTTTAATACCAGGTAATATAGGAACATCCTGAGCAAATTCCCCATCGACATTATTTAGTATCTCCTAAGAAGATTCCCCATTAGCATTTTTGTGGTTCATCCCTTCTTTTCTTACATAACAAAATAGCTCCTTCATCAATATCTAATCCAACAGAAGGCGAAATCGGTTCCCTAGTATTTTCTGCTTTATTAAATCTGGAAGGCAGAGATTCATTCACAGGAGCATTTAAAACCACCTCGGTTACTAGACTGATGTTCTTATAGAACTGATTAGATTCATCTTAAACCTCTTCCCCATTCAAAGGCATTTCCATATCCATATCAACAATAGTTTTTCCCAACCCACCAGGCATAACATCATTAACCCAAGCTTTAAAAACACCTACATACTTTGTTATAAATTCTTTCTTCATGTAACCCACTTTTCTTCTTCTATTTTTCCTATTATTCACCAATAGCCAAGGCCCATAAGTAGAATCTTCTTTAATACCATTAGCTCCAGCTATATCAATAACTTTTTCTTGTTCAGGTGCATTTCCCATATTCATATTATCTTCTCCCTTCATAAACACATTGCAAGCATCAATCAAATGCCCAATCCTTCCACAATTGAAGCAAAAGGATGAAATTTTTTCATACTTCGCCTTTTGGAAAAATCTTTCATTTACCCCATCCACCCAAACACCTAATGGAAAT
Organism: Dendrobium catenatum; assembly: GCF_001605985.2. Classification (NCBI taxonomy): domain Eukaryota; kingdom Viridiplantae; phylum Streptophyta; class Magnoliopsida; order Asparagales; family Orchidaceae; genus Dendrobium; species Dendrobium catenatum. Next base: position 860 of record NW_021483484.1, on the reverse strand, counting down.
TGTTTATCAAGCTCAACTCGGACCCAAACTCAAGCAAAATCCCTTCCTCCCCATTGAAAGATGTCTCCATCAATCAAAAGTGGTTTACCAATTATAGAAGCTATTCTCGACACATTGATTTCATCCCAGCAATAAAGCGAGAGGTTGGGCATCCTATCCAGATCGAAGATGAAAGTTCCTTAAGGGAATATCGATTGAAACTAGGATTCCACCTATCAAGCCCAATGATATGCCCGTTCACAAACCAAGGGCCACCGAATAAAACATTCTTCATCAATTTAACATTAAAAAAAGAAAAAAGAAGCCAACCCGAGCCAAGAATAATAAAATGAACTTCCTAAATTGCGACCATTAATGTCTCAACTCATACGCTATCACCTGAATAGGAATAAATCTACCAAAAACTTTCACGATAATAGAGAACTGAAGCTTCATCAAATTGGCTTTATTCAAACAACTTAACTGCAGAGCCATCATCCGAAAGGCATGATTCAATATTCAACATGTTAACCTTGATATAGGGACACTTCAACCAAGGATTTATAGGACGTTGCTTATTCATCTCTTTAACACCAACTTGAGCTCCCTCTAATGAAATAGGGTCAAGCCCATTCTCTGGAGCAATATCACAAATAATTAATGGACTAACCATTTTCCCTTGAGTAGACAGAGCACCTTTAGAAATTGAATAGGTTTAGCATTGGCAAACCTATTAACATATAACTTCATGTCAGATGAAGATGATTTGACATTAGTAATTATGGGAAGATCAAGAGGAGTATTCGCATTAAACTCTTCCACAATCTTCTTGCCTTTACCAATAACTGGTGGTGATTATTGGATTTTATCATCAATTGGTT
>NW_021483483.1:0-207 GCF_001605985.2 Dendrobium catenatum | reverse complement strand
GAATATCAATTCTTTCTAACAAAAGTCTTAAAAGATGACATATATAAAGACTAAAAAAAAAGAGCAAAGATCAACGTAGTGTTATATACATAATTCAAGTAGCAAATTATACACCTAAATAGATGAATTACTCTAAATACCTTCCACCTTGCTGCTTTATGAAACAATGTATAAGAATGTCTAACGCAACATGAATTTAGAGAAGAG
>NW_021483482.1:0-227 GCF_001605985.2 Dendrobium catenatum | reverse complement strand
TTGTAGATTTTAATCACCATTGTCGTAGGTGACATCAGTTGTGTATGAGCCTTAGTGTTCTATTCATGGGCACACTACTACATCATTGCAATCATGTTATTTCCCCCCTCGATGTTTGCAAACATGCTGCATTTATCGTGTATAACAACAAATAGCAAATCATTTTGCCCACTATATTTCTTGAAGGCTTATGACATGAATAACAACATTATCATTATTTTCACTTA
>NW_021483481.1:0-207 GCF_001605985.2 Dendrobium catenatum | reverse complement strand
ATCAAGTAGTTTCATGTGATTGTCATCTATTAATGCAAAGGATTTCATGTTCCTTCTTGAGCTCTTCTAATTCTAAACTTAAACTAGCATGCAACTTTTTCATTTTCCTATATGCATCATGCATGTGTTCGAAAACTTTAAACAATTCATCATAGGTTAAGTCACATACATCTTCTTGATCTGATTGTTCAACATTATCTGCCATCA
>NW_021483480.1:0-252 GCF_001605985.2 Dendrobium catenatum | reverse complement strand
TGCAAGGGCATCCACCATAAAATTTCTTCCATGGGGTATCCTATACAAAGTCACGATTAGAATCTGCTCTAGAAGCTTCATAGTTTACTGATGGTATGAAAGAAGTTTAGGTTTCAAGACTTTGTAAATACCAGCAACTTGATGATGAAAAGTTGTGAATCTCCAAAGATCTTGATTTCTATGATTTCTATTGATATTACTAATTCTAAACCAATTATTAGAGCTTTGTATTCAACCTCGTTATTAGTGCAA
>NW_021483479.1:0-1445 GCF_001605985.2 Dendrobium catenatum | reverse complement strand
CATTTCCAAAAGAGTAAGTCATTCCCACCTTTGGGCAAGAAACAAAATTAGTGTCTTTATCATATGATGCATTTTTATGACCGTTAGATTTCAAATTTCAAAAGCCAAGCAGAGTATATCAAACAATTCAACAACTAAAAAAAAGGAGGACAGGCTCTTGTCTTTGGATAGGATCTCTTCTGAATGTTGTAAGTGACGAGTCATATTCTTCTAACTTTGTAAGTGAACCATTGAATTCTAATAGATTTTAAGCATAATTATACTAAAATTTTTTAAACTAGCCAACTCAAGAACTGACAATTCGACAATTCATATTGGGGCTAGCTCAAACTTTAGCTCATTAGACTGTTAAGTTCAACTCACAAGTCATTTATCGACCCGATCCAAGCAAACTCATTAATCAGCCTACCACAATTATATCTCCTAATTCAACCCATATATATAGGGATAAGAAAACCCAAACATGAAACTCATAAAACTATTTGCATGGATTCAAAAATGATGTGGATTTTTAAGCCACAGTGCTTCGAAAGAACCCTCTGAACTTGAATTCAAAACTATGCACCTAACCACAACAACAAAATTTCAAAAGACATACAATTAAATATTATATAAAAAAACATGTTCATCACATGCACGTATACAGAATTTAAAATGAAGTTTAACTTCAAAATTACCATATGGCATTAATATATATATATAATGTGTATCCAATAAATCTGAGAAAAAAAATCCTAGGATTATGCGCGTACATAAAATTAATATAAATTCATAAATTAATGCTTCAAAACTCACAAACCAAAAAATTTAAATAATAAAGAAAAATTAGGACATTATAAATCAAAAGAAAAAATATTATGAAATAAATGTGGAAAATCAATACAACACACTTCAGGTAGCATTCAAATGAATGATACTCATAAAATAGCTGGCGTAAGACTGATAATGATGGAGATGAGCATTTTAAGCAAATTTAAATGACTAATTTGTATATGACAAATAATCAAAATAGCCCCTAGACTTTTTATGTGTATTCATTTTAGATGAAAAATTTTCAATTGTTCAATTTAATCTTTCAACTAATCAAATCTAAATCAATTTGATCCGGCAATTAACTCTGTAATTTTTTAGATTAAAATTAATGGGAAACTTTTAATGATGGCATTTTAAACATTTTAAGATCAATCTAATTATTTTGAGCTAATATAAAGTAATGAAATTGATACTAAAATGTTCTAAAATACCATCATGGATAACTTCACTTCACCAATTTTAATCAAAAAAATTGACAAAGTTGGCAATATGAACAAATATATCGAATTTGATGAATTAAGGGACTAGATTGAACATTTGGAAAAAAACAAGACTAAAATAACACATCTAAAAAGTTTAAGGGCCAACTTGATTTATTACTAATTTTATTTATCTCAATTAACTATTTTAAA
>NW_021483478.1:0-379 GCF_001605985.2 Dendrobium catenatum | reverse complement strand
CTCAATAACCCGTTTTAATTAAAAAATGTTTTTATTAACTTGTTCACTATAAATTTTATATTAATTGATACAAAAATAAGAAGATTAAATCAATAAGGAAAAAAATATTAAACATTTATTTCAGGGTAAAAATTGAGTCGATGGCTCAACGAGAAATCGGCCCATTTAATAAATATGTTAGAATATACAATCTAAACATGACCCGTCCTGTTTGTTAAACGAGTCAATCCGTATCCGAATTTTTTAGGTCATGTCATTTATTGACACCCTGAAGAGAGAGAGAGAGAGAGAGAGAGAGAGAGAGAGAGAGAGATCTAATAGGTAAATGAGTATGCTCCCCTTTTGTTGGCTACCTATCATGGCCTGTTAACCTTGAACT
>NW_021483477.1:0-451 GCF_001605985.2 Dendrobium catenatum | reverse complement strand
GCTATATTTAAATAATAATACCTGCAACCAAGGGGTTCTCCAGCAAAATCATGTACTCGTGGTACACGCAGTGTGGGTCGGCCAATGTACAATCTCTCCCACGACCATACTTGTAGTAATGCAACACATCCAGCAATATAAGTTCGTGTGGGCCTGGTCGCATTACACATCTCTCTATATAGATGTGCAAGAACAGCAGATCCAATAAACATTTGACCGAATGAGTCGACATCCATAAGCAAGGGCAACCACTGCAAGGACACATGTGACCGCGATGTGTCTGGGATCAAAAAGCACCCAATCATGAAAAGGATGTAAGCCCGGACATGATGAAGAAATGGACCAGGAGCCAGCTGTTCATACGAATCTCTATAGAAAGTCCATCGAAGCCAACGTAAGGGTAGCATTGACTCAAACTGTGAACTACCCATCCTAAAAGTGGCCGTGTCCT
>NW_021483476.1:0-305 GCF_001605985.2 Dendrobium catenatum | reverse complement strand
AATTTGTATAAAATAAGATCTATTATGAAACTCTTCTATTTAAGAGCTCTTATTCAACCCGTGAGCTCATCTTTTGTTGTTATTCTAATCTGAGAGAGCCAAGAGGAGAGGGAGAGCAAGGGAGAGAAAGAGAGGATCTTGTTGAAATTTGTTCACTATGAATTAGGTTGTTAAACCTATGCTTTATCTCCCAAGGCTACACAAGAGGGGAGGTGAATTGTTTATTTTTTTAAAAAAATTATCCCTCTTGAGAATGTTAAACCGAAATATAACTTTAATGAATTTTTAGAAAAATTTTTACAACC
>NW_021483475.1:0-204 GCF_001605985.2 Dendrobium catenatum | reverse complement strand
GAAACATAATTAAAGAGTCAAAATTTTAATTGCATTAATCCTTAGCATTTTTGCACCGAACATAAGTTAAAGGGATCAATTAGGAAAATCTCTAGATGTCGGCCCAAACTCTCCAAAACTTTAATTACAACGTCCTTACAACTCTTTCATAAAAGACCGGACTCATGTCTTTTAAATCGACTAGGTGGTTAGCTGGCTCTCCAA
>NW_021483474.1:0-2098 GCF_001605985.2 Dendrobium catenatum | reverse complement strand
CTAGGGGTATTTTAGCTACCACCTACAAGATTTTCAATGATATTTTGGCTATCACTTGAAAAGAAATTAGAGACATTTGGTGTCTCTAAGGGTCTTGGGGATATCTTGCTATCTCCTAAAAGCTAGGGGTATCTTGGCTACCACCTAAAGGGTTCTCAAAGATATTTTCACTATCACTTGAGAAGGGTTAGGAACATTTGTTGTTTCCTAAGAGTCAAAAAGGCATTTGGCACCTATTGGAAAGTTCTAAGAGGTATTTTGGCAACCACCTAGAGATAGAGTTTATCTTATTTTGGTAAGATAAAACTCAAAGAGGTTAAGGCTAAGAGTATTTTGGCTACTACTAAAACCTTGAAGGTATTGGTGTAAGATTACCTATTTTGCCTAGATAAATCTTAACATTTGGGAAGACTAAAGGGTATTTTGGCAACCACTAAAAGTCTAGATTTGGATAGCTCTATTGATGTTCAATTTGGTTAGAACAAGATCTAACGGAATGAGTTAGGAGAGACCTTAGAAGGTTTGAATTCTACCTAAACTCAAAAATTGATAAGAAGACTCCTATTTGGGGATGTCTACACTTAGCATTTGGTACTAAGATTTGAATTTGACTTTCATTTGGAGAAAGATTAATTTAAACTTTCCTTTTAGGGAAAAAAAGAGATAAACTTTCACTTGGAGAAAGATGAATTTAAACTTTCCTTTTGGGGAAAGAAAGAGATGAACTTTCTTTTAGAAAAAGATGAACTTGATTTTCCTTCTCTTTTTTTTTTTTTTTGTTTAGAGAAAATTGAATTTTCTTTCCTTTTGAGGAAAGGTGAATTTTCTTCCCTTTTGGGGGAAAAAGAAAGATTTGAAATCTTAGACCAAGGTTTTGGTAATCCGGACCCAGTCTCAACCGAATCGGAAGAACATTTCTGCTAGGAACTTTGCTCAAGTAGCACAAAGCATTTTTCTTTTTTTCTTTCATCGTTGGGTTTGGGCCAACAGAGCTTCAAGGGATTTACTTGACATTGAAGTGAAGAGAACTAACGGCCTCCTTAGAATAAGAGCGGCCAGAACAAGTGGAGACAAGAGATAGCGTTTTATACTATCAAAAGCCTTTGGTGGCTATCATCCAAGTATAATTTTGAGTCCTTCTTTGAATAGGGCTGCAATCTACCGAACAAATTGAATAAGCGTCTTAGATATGCCAACCTACCTAGGAAAGATCTTAGTTGAGTAAGACTTGTAGGAGGTTTCATTTCTAATATCACTTTGATTTTAGTTAGGGTCAATTTCAACGCCATAGTGTCGAACAACAAACCCAAGAAACTTTTTTGAAGTCACCAAAAAGGTGCACTTACAAGAATTCATCTTGAGGTCGTAACGACGAAGCCGCTCAAACACGACCCTTAAATCAAACAAGTGATCCTCTCTTTTTTTGCTTTTGACCACGAGATCATCAATGTAACATTCAACTTTGTCATGAATGAGTACATTGAATATTCTGGTCATTGCAAGCTAGTAGGTCATACCAACATTCTTAAGGCCAAAAAGATATGACCTTAAAACAGTACATTCCAATGGGTGTTCTAAAATCAGTATATTGCTCGTCCTCCGGGGCCATTTTGATTTGGTTGTACCCCGAGGACCCATTCAAAAAGGAAAAGAGACTATGAGAGGAAGCAATGTCAAACACAAGCTCAAGTATGGATAAACATGCTTCATTCAAGTCTCTAAAATTAACGCATACGCGAATCTGTCCGTTCTTTTTCTTAACAAGAACAATACTAGCCAACCAAGAGGGGTATTTTTTTTTCCTCTCGAATAAAATCAGCCTCAGTTACTTTTTGTTTTAATCACTTGTTCAATTTCCAATTGTATCCTTCTAGGAGCTTGTTTGATTGGAACAATGTTTGGTTAAATGACAAGTTTATGGACCGCTATATTTGGATTTAAGCATGGCATTTCATCATAATTCCATGCGAAACAGTCCTTAAACTCTGTCAGGAGTTGTACCATACCATTGGCATCATTTTCATTTAGCAATGCACTTATAAAAGTGGAGCGTGGATTTTGTTCAGTACCCAAATTGATTTCTTTTAATTCATCAATC
>NW_021483473.1:0-206 GCF_001605985.2 Dendrobium catenatum | reverse complement strand
GCATCACCCTTCACTTTGGATATTTTTGGAGTTTCCTGAAGGCTCCAAGATATTCCATCAACTTCAATCATCATGACTTTAGGAACAAATCCTAGATCATCTCTCTCTTGTTGAGACAAAAAAAAAATCAACAAATGCTTGCACTTCCATAGGCGGTATTTTGGAGCCCCTCTAAACTCCAAATATCCATCATATGGACCATTTAA
>NW_021483472.1:0-345 GCF_001605985.2 Dendrobium catenatum | reverse complement strand
TGGCCAGAAGTAGGTCCAAGTGGGGAGTCATAGGAGATTTGTCCAACAGAAGACCCGCTAAAGGGTCGGTCATCAAAACTAAGAGAAGACCTACAGGGTGGGACAGCAACCCTGACGTTACTAAAGGATGATTGGTTTCGACTATAATGATGTCCATGGTTCGTCCCAACGAAAGAGGTAGGGTGATGCGCTAGACGACAGTCACTAATAGAGGGTCGGTATTTCAAATTAAGTTCTCGTCTCATGTCTTTCCAAGTAAGGTACTCACCGCGAGACTCTTTATGATCTTCCAATTTCATCCAAAATTAAAGAGCTCGACCTTTAAGGTGAGACTTAGCGATGTTA
>NW_021483471.1:0-855 GCF_001605985.2 Dendrobium catenatum | reverse complement strand
CCTTACTTTATACTTTGCGAATTTGTAGAAGGATTTGCAGGTTTTAGATTCGATCGATAGTACCAAATGCGATAGTATCTTGATCCTTAATCACTTGAGAAGACTTTAATATGAGTCACTGAGTTCATCAGATCGGGAGAGCTAGGATTTGATAACTCTTCATCCTCTAGTTGCTGAGATGGGGGTTCCTCTACTACGGCCTTTCTTATGGCGTGTTGAGCAGATGGAGCTGTCAGTGACCCGGCCATATTTGGGCTTATTAGATCTGACCTCTTACACCCATTGAGGCTTCAGACTTGAGCTATGAGAAATGTGTTTCCCAATGCTGATTTTACTGAAGTTGGCAAATTTGGAGTCATCCTTTGCGTTGAAGATTTGGAGCCTATGTAAATTTGATAGTTGTTCGCGACTCCTCCTTCCATTGGAACTTTGATTCTCTGATCATTTAGGAGAATTCAACGAATTGCGATCACTTGAACTTGTCGAGTCAGATTAGCCTTTGTAGTTCCTAAAATCTTTACTAATGGGTTGACGAAGTGGGGGTTCCACCACTATGGCCATCCTATGGCGTATTGAGTAGACATATCTGCCAGCGATTCACCATATTTGGGCGTGTTGGATCCATCCTTTTACATCCATTCGAACCTTAAGCTTCAGGCTGTCGAATACTTCAAGCTTTTCAGGATTAATTTATTGGAGTGTCTAGTTACAAAATCTCTTTCTTGACTTTTGAACCTTGGTTCATTAGAGAAGATGGTGTCTTGAACTTTTGAAAGATCAATTACATATACTTTGAAAATGAAATCATTATATATTTTAACTTAAAAGAATTTTTGTATTGATAATTTTAAATAT
>NW_021483470.1:0-294 GCF_001605985.2 Dendrobium catenatum | reverse complement strand
TGGATTTCTTGATCAGGCTCTCTCTGCTCGAATCTTGATAATCTTTGCTGTAATTGCAGAATTTCTCTCTACAAATCCTCCACGATCACGTCTCTTGTTGGTCTTTGCTGATTCCTTCGAGGCGGCATCTTCGCCGGCTCTGATACCAAGTTGACGCCGGCTGAGTGAACGAATGAGAGTGAGGAAACAGAGTAATCGGCAACTCCGCTTCAACTCGCTTCTACGATCGTCGTCGTCTCGCCAGAGTTGAATCACCACCTGCAAAACACGCAGGATACAGAAAGAAAACTCTAG
>NW_021483469.1:0-271 GCF_001605985.2 Dendrobium catenatum | reverse complement strand
TCAACTTCAAAATCACTAAATCAACTCGAAACTCTATGAACCTTTATCCTAATTTTCTATCAAACCTCAAAATCTTTTCAAATTGTATACTCAAATCTTCAACTTCAAATCTGGATCTAGTTGATCATTTCGATCAACGCCAATACGCACGATAAACTTAGCCAAGTTTATCATGCCTATTGGGGATCCATTTGTTGACCTCATTATTCGAGGTCAATTTCCTAGAAATCGACTCTAGCACCTAAGTCTTAGTAGCCTAGTGTAGACGTCG
>NW_021483468.1:0-205 GCF_001605985.2 Dendrobium catenatum | reverse complement strand
GAAGGCCAAATATGGAATGGATATTTGGAGTAATACGCAGGTCCGGAAAGCCTCAATTACCTGGAAGGTGATTCATGATGGAGCTAAGGCACTTAGATCTATTTTATGGTGGAAGATTGGCAATGGTCAATGCATAAATGTGATGTAGGACTGCTGGATCCTGGACCGAGAATTGGCCTTATGGCATACTTTTATTAATATGGAT
>NW_021483467.1:0-746 GCF_001605985.2 Dendrobium catenatum | reverse complement strand
GCGGTTTAAGGGAAGGAATCATGATTCATGCTAAGAATTTATATCTTATTCTCCAAAAAATTGGCCAAGGAACTACAATTTTGAGGCAATCAAAAGAAGAAAAGAGTGAAACAAAAATCAGTCAAGAAGAAGAAACCATAGAGTTCTAATAGAAAAATGTAATGTGTTACAACAGAGAAATGGATGAATTTCTCAAGCGATTACTGGTGGGAGGGTGGGCCAGTGGTTGTGAGAATGAAGGAGACTGAGTTGAGGATGGAGAAATGTTCTTGACCAGGAAAGCACTCTTTTTGGTGGCTTTGTAGGGCTTCCTTTCACATTGCTCTATTCCAGGAAAGCACTCTTTTTGGTCATTAACATCTATCAGTTATGTTAGTTTTGTGCATTGACTGCAACTACAAGATGGCGTACTGTTTTTCATGTGAGGCTCCAAGATGATTAGGTTTGATTGCATATTACATTTATCGCTTCCTCTGTTAATATGATTTCATGTTTATTCTCCACTATTGTTTTCTCTGTAGTTATACGTTATAGAGCCACTGTTTCTATTTTTATTTCCAAATTTCCAGTTTTGCAACGAGTTCACTTGTTTGCGGAGTTTTGCCCCTAGAAGATGACATACAGAATATTCTGATGTATTTACTGATATTTCAGGTGGATTTGAAATTTCTACTTGGTGAAGACAAGACACTCGTCTATTCAAAAATTTCTGTGTATCCAAGAACTGAAGGAAAGTTTTTTTTTTT
>NW_021483466.1:0-791 GCF_001605985.2 Dendrobium catenatum | reverse complement strand
GCTTCGGCGCCGTTCGCAGACTGCTACGGGATTTCTGAGGGATTTCTGGAGGGATTTTCAGCAGAGTTCGTGGATCCAACAGCTTATAGGTATTTTGGCTTTTATTCTATTGGTTAATATTTAGAGGTCAACAAATGCCCCCCAACAAATGTGGTACGCGTGTAGAGCGAATCACGTTTGTTGTAAGCTTTTTAACCCCGTGGATCTCTAGATATTTGTTCTAGATGTCACACTAGGGCTTTCATTTGGTGGATCTCCAAAAATTTGCTTGGATGTCATACTACGATTTTTCTTTAGTGGGTCTCCAAAATTTGCTTGGATGTCACACTAAGAGTCATTCTATAGATCTTTAATAGTCCATCTTTATGCCTTTGTCGATCCCGTAGATGCACTTGTAGTCAAGAAGCTGCTTCAGAATTTCTACATTTACTTTTGGGCTTAGGTACGCTTTCTTCCCTTCTTCTTTTTTTTTAGTTTTGATTTTGTGCTCGTACTGATACTGCTTTGTATTTTGTGCAGGCTACTACAAGAAGATCCGAGCTTCAGCCAGTTTGCTGCTTCAGGAGACTTCAGTTTTAGTACGTTTTTACTTTGTTTGTACTATTCTTTTCTTTCTTTAGCTGCTTTCTGACACTTTTTTTTTTGCTCTGTGCAGGCTTTAAGAGGAGAGGGATACTTTTTCACGGGCCACCTCGGGAGACTACTGTTTCAGGTACAACTTTGTTCTTCTCTCTCTTTTTTTTGTAGTCTTGTTTATATCTGCATGATATTTTCTTCTTTCTTTCTGACAC
>NW_021483465.1:0-361 GCF_001605985.2 Dendrobium catenatum | reverse complement strand
CTCCCTCATAAACCCGCCGGCCCCCTCCTTAGGGAGTTTGCATTGAAGGCACTAAATGCTCTCCTCCCTCATTAAAGATTTCAAAATTACTTTTACTAAAATTCCCTCCAATTACTCTTAAACTGAAATTTAATTTCAGTTTTCCCACAACCCTAGCCCCCTCCTTGATGCTGCCGGCCTCTATTGGCTCCCCCATTGATTGAGCAATAAATCCCCCCCCTTTAATTTGGGATTTTAAAATTTGATCCCAAATATTTTCCCACCTAAATCCCTTAAACTGAAATTAATTTCAGTTTTCTAACACAAACCTCACCCTTTCACCTTAGCTCTATCACCAGCCCCCCCTCCTCTCTACAACCCG
>NW_021483464.1:0-201 GCF_001605985.2 Dendrobium catenatum | reverse complement strand
AGCTATCCATTGACTTGAGCCAGTCTAGGAAAATTTGGGGATCAAGTGTTCCATCATAATTCGGGGCGTCGATCCTAATGTTTTTCAAAAGCTGAGCGTCATTGTCTCTCCAAGGATTGTCGTGTTCTACGGGCTCCTGATGGGGTCTAGGATTATGACGATAATGGTCTTGGAAGTGTCCTGGATCGCGAGGTTGTTCGC
>NW_021483463.1:0-328 GCF_001605985.2 Dendrobium catenatum | reverse complement strand
GAAGCCGTGTGGTAGTGTTATTTAATTAATTAATATTTAAAATATTTAACTTTTTAAATATGATTTTATTAAAACTTTTATTCTTAATTAAATATTCATTATCTAATAATAATTATTAAATATTAAATTACCACCCAATTATTGAATTATTTTTACACTGCTAATGATCTAATTAATTCTTGTGAATTATTTTGCTTTTCCTAGCTCTTTTTGCGCAATAAAAATGCTGCGGTCGCAGTGCAGTCATGACAGCGCACCTAATCAAATATATATTGTGTATTACTGATTTAGTTAAAGCTAAAACTGAAAGCCTAAATGGGCTTAAAGT
>NW_021483462.1:0-396 GCF_001605985.2 Dendrobium catenatum | reverse complement strand
AGAGGGAGATCGGATCACCCACCAACCTTGGAGACGGTCGGGTTCGTGGTTTTACTTCTCTATTGTTTTTCCCCTTCCTCTCTTCCCCTAGACGCCGGCTTTGAGCACCCGAAATCCCTAAGCCGCCGGCCACCCTACTCCCCATCCCCACCCATCGGTTAAGCACCACCACCACCATCCACGGCCAAGCCCCCAACCTGCCGGCCCCTCCTCTTGGTCTTTAACTCCATCACCAACTTGCTATTAAACATTTCCTAAAATAGCCTTTTATATTTTAGGTAACTCTATTCATGAGTAATTTCAAATCTATTTGAATTTAAAATAGTTACCTAAATTATAATTCTATTTTTGGTAACTTCCTATTTCATAGCCGATTTAAATTTCAAATTAAATTGG
>NW_021483461.1:0-228 GCF_001605985.2 Dendrobium catenatum | reverse complement strand
TGAATTTGGAGGATCAAATTATTTTTAAATATATGAGCCATATCTTTCAACAAAATGAAAGATATAAAAATGATAGATAACCACATAATAATTATAATCAATACATTTACCTCTAGACTTCAAACAAATCTCCCGAGAGTTCTAACTCATTCAACTCTATATAGTTTTTTGTTAATATCTTAATGTAAAAAGTCAAGTACTCCATATAATTCACTTAGTGAAGTATTT
>NW_021483460.1:0-258 GCF_001605985.2 Dendrobium catenatum | reverse complement strand
TAACTTATTGCAACTTAATCTTATCTTACCTTTTTTTACAACACTCCAATGCCTTATCTTTTTCCCAAAAACAACAACAACATCAAGCTTTTATCCCACTACGTGGGCTCGGCTACATGAATCCTTTTTTTCCATTGTATCCTATTAAAAGTTAAATTCTCATTTAAATCTAATAAAGAAAGGGCATTCCTAATATTTTCTAACAAAATCTTTTTAGGTCTGTGATAGGAAACTCTTGGATTTCCAAGTGTTTCTCAC
>NW_021483459.1:0-1792 GCF_001605985.2 Dendrobium catenatum | reverse complement strand
TCACTTATAAAAATTGATATAGTACAACCCAGATTGATTATTTTCTTATAAGAAAATTAGATATTTTAGATTGCAATGATTGTAAAGTTATTCTGAGTGAAAATTTATGCACCCAACATCGATTATTAGTTCTGGACTTTAAGATAAAGTGGAAGATAATAAAAAATTAAGTAAAATTATTTTCTAGGATTAGATTGTGGCATTTAAAGAATATTAACAAAAATATTTTTGAGAGTAAGATTTTAGATCTTAAGAATATTACAAAAGATACTAAAAATATTGTAAAAGATGTGCTTGAAGTATCAAAGGGAAAAGCTCCTAATAATAAAAAAAAGTTGGTGGTAGAATCCAAATGTGCAAGAAAAGATTAAGAATAAAAAAATTTGTTATAAAAATTAGTTTAATTTTAAATTTTTTGATAATTGGGAAAGATATAAAGAGGCTCGTAAGGAATCTAAAAAAGTAATATATGATGCAAAGACCTTAGCTTTTAGTGATTTATATAATATATTACATACTAAGGAGGGAGAAAGATATATGTATAAGTTAGCCAAGCAAAGAGATACAAGTAATAAGGATTCTTTTTGAAGAAAATGCATCAAATTGCATTAGAAAGAAAAAAGAAAAACAAAGTACAACCTGTTAAGATAGTTGCTATTTGCATGCTTTACATTTTTGCAACTTATGTAGAATTTTGATGATTCCAAAACATTATTGCTAATGTGATAGTTCTCTCCTAACAATTTTAGAAGAATTGTATATTTTGCTCTTGTGTGTACTAAACATTTCAAAAAAAAACAACTCCAGACACGAGACTTCAAATTAATTCAGCATGAGATACTGTTAAAATTGAAGCTTGTACTTTTCTTAGAAATTTCGAAATGGTTGAAAGGGAGGTGATTGTAATTTGAGTGAAGAAAATAACACACACACGTAGGAGAATCATATAAATTTATACTGATCGTACGGACGAATTATCAATTCGTACGGACAATCAGACAGTTTATTCCTTCTGAGCACATGAAAATGATTAGGAACTTGCTCAAAATTTTTCTAAGTCCTATTCGTCCAGGATGAATTTAACAATCATCCAGGACGCATGGTTCTCTGTAAAATTTGCCTGACGAAATTAAGCATTATCGTTCAATGGCGATTGGTCCTCATGGAAATTTTCGTCCAGATGAAATTACATAATCGTTCCAAGACAATCGGGTCATGCTGGAGAAAATTTGTCTAGACGAAATTAAATTAAATCTTCAATGGCCGATTGGTCCTCTTTGGAAATTTATTTGTTCCATACGAAATAAATAATCGTCCAGGACGATCAGTCACGGCTGTAAAAATTTCTTCCAGGACGAAATACCCGTCCAAACGATTAACGACTTAGAACAATTTTTAGCAGTTTCTAGAACCGCCTATAATAACCGTTATGTACCAACGAACTAGTCGACGCGGACGATTCAACTGACGAAACATTTTATACACATATTCAAATAGGGTCATTTCAGTCGTTAAAGTAAAATCGTTCCAGGACGATCCACGATCGTTACAGGACGATCCACTGCTTTACAGGAATTTGAAACTTGCAGTTTTTGGGTGAATTTTTTTATTCTTTGTTAAATAGTCCAAATTAGACATGCCACCCAATCTTTTTTGTATTTGATCTTTGTTGCTCTGAGAGAATAGCCAGGAGATAGTGGAAGAGAAGCATCAAGGAAGGAATTCCTACCACTGGAGCAGAAGGCTTCACTTGGATTTCAAAGGAAGAATCTTTAACTTGTGAATTTGGATT
>NW_021483458.1:0-202 GCF_001605985.2 Dendrobium catenatum | reverse complement strand
AACAGTAATAGGATGGTAATAAGTTTATTTTTTATAACTGATGCATGACTACGTATGAATGCAACCAATTAATTAGGAAGTTGCACAACTATGATTAGAATAATAGTGAAATAACCATTAGCATTTTAAAACAATGAATAAAATGTTGACCTCTATGCATTATCTAAAAGATAACCAAAATTTTCACATACCTGTTATACAA
>NW_021483457.1:0-577 GCF_001605985.2 Dendrobium catenatum | reverse complement strand
AGGTTCAAGGAAATCAATTAGGCCAAAACACCCATTTGGACCCTTAATGGGCCTCTTAGGTCAACTAGGTTGACTTGGTCAACCAGGTTGACCCAAGGTCTGGAAATGGGTCAAACAAGTTTGTTTTGATATTTGAAACTTGTTGGAGGTGGCTACATTCAATTTGGAGGTCGTTTGGTTTAAAATCACTATTTGAGCCCCGTAGGGGTATTTTTGTCATTTTGGGCTCATGACCACTAGGGGCTGAAATGAGTCCAGAAACATGTAGTTTATTGATCAACATATCAGGATTAATGGTCTGGAAGTGATTAGAGGCTTTGGTGAAGTCTCTAAGGTCAAAATCTTCAAGGTGACAGATCCAGTGACATAGGCTGTAAATATTTGAAAGTTTTACAGCCTTTGGATTTTGATTTAGTTTTTGGGGTTAGAGACCTCAGAATGGACTCAAATTTGGATGGTCACCTCTAGAGACATGTCCCATCAGTATGCAACTGACAGACTTTGAATCGGAGGTCATTTAACTGGGTTTCAAAGTGTTTGAAATTTGCTGAAAAAGGCTTTTAGGACTTGGCCTTTT
>NW_021483456.1:0-768 GCF_001605985.2 Dendrobium catenatum | reverse complement strand
TGTCTGCTTGTACAGAGGTTGTAGATCCGGTGGCGTTATATTGTAGATTGTATACGCCTTCTGTACGCTTTCATAGATGTTGCAGATTCGGTGGCGTTGCATCTTGATGTTATGAGGCATCTCCTCATCTTGTTATTGTCTCCCCTTTCTCAATCACCGGGGAAAGAATTTTCTGGATTTTGGAGTCAAAGACTGCTGATTTGGAAAGAACTCCTTTTAAACTTTTCGGCGTAGTGGACTTGTTATTTCGGGTGTTTGTGGGCACCCAAACTATTCTCTTCTTAATTATAGAACCGAAAAGAGACTTTGAAACACCAGAAAGTTTGGTTCTAATTTGTTCAAACATTTCCTCCCTTCTGCCAGGGGGTGTTCTTTTCGTACATCGAGCTGCTTTTGTACCCGGTGTACTTGTAGATTTTGACCATCACTGTCATAGGTGATACTCGTACTTGTGTCTACAGTGGTTCGATATGCTTATGAGGCTCTCACTGTTGTTATTCACAAGTGGTTTGTAGTTATTTGCAGGGAACCACTGTATTCAATACGACCTCCTAAAAATATTTTGTAGAAGACTCATTGTTTCTGCACCATATCCACCTTTTCACCAATCTCGGGTGGGTTGTTGATTGTACTTGTTTGTAGGGAGGCGGATCCTCTATCATTAGTCTTCTATATAGCCATCTCAATCAACATGCTTTTTTTTTTGTATTAGAGATCATATTAGCACATAAGACAGTCGTATGTGAATTTTGCAACTTACTACTGTTG
>NW_021483455.1:0-446 GCF_001605985.2 Dendrobium catenatum | reverse complement strand
AGCTTTCATCATATAACTTTTTGTATATGATATATATAATATTCATGAGCATTTTAACATTAATATTATCGAATTTCATCGAGTAAATTATAAGCTATGTTTTTTTTAAAGTAAATGTATATAATATATAAATTTTATAGATTTTCCTACATTTCATGGATTATTGTATTTCATACATAATATTGACTATATTTCATATAAAAATGATATAAATAATATGAGATAAATGTGGCATTTGCATGTAAGTTAAGAAGACTGTCTATTAATACTATAATTAATACGAGTTGGCTCTTAAAATATAATACACTATACATGAGGGTGGGCCAACGAGAGTTTCTTAAAATAAAAGGTTAGTGGTATTTTCCTAGTTGTAGCTTATAACCGATTGAATAATTATGTCGACAAATATAGAGTGATGACTCTTCATTGATTATTGAAAGTCACCT
>NW_021483454.1:0-233 GCF_001605985.2 Dendrobium catenatum | reverse complement strand
TTCCTGATTAATTAAGGCATAATTTGAGAATTTCGTCAAGGCCGATCAATGATCGTCCTGGCCGATAATTTAAAAATACAGTATACCTTAATTGTATATGGCGGCAATTTATTTCTTTTTTGAGCTTATCTTCCGGGCCGATACATGTATCTTCCAGGCTGACTTGTTAATGACGGTTGCCTTAATTAAGAATCCATATTTAGACTTTCTGTTTTAAACCTGATCGTCTAGGA
>NW_021483453.1:0-287 GCF_001605985.2 Dendrobium catenatum | reverse complement strand
AAAAAAAAAAAAAAAAAAGCTACTGCGGCAGTATAATGCTTCTTATTATATTATTTGTTAGCATTTATTAGAATAGATATTTGAGAGAAGACTTGAATTTTTATATTAAGTTGCCGTTTTGGTAGAAAAATACTAACATCAAACATATTTTTTTAAAACTTAATTTATTACTTATAAATATAATAAAAATTTGGCTCAAAATACTATTTTCGAGCCGGCTCAAGCTCGAACTCGAGCTCGTTTACGAAACGAGCTTGAACTCGAGCTCGATAAGCTCAGCTCGCGAG
>NW_021483452.1:0-230 GCF_001605985.2 Dendrobium catenatum | reverse complement strand
TGGTGCTGTGAGAAAGCCAAAGAAATAAGTAATCCATAATCTAAGAAATCTCTAACTCCTATTTTAGTTACCACATGATAGAGGACAAATCGTCGTGGCCATGAGTAATCAAAATACAAGTAGAATTTCTTAGGTAAACTGAAATCATGTACAACATGAAATGAACGATCGATATATATCTCTCTAAATAGAAGAACATATAAAAGACCGAGTAGAAAGAGTAATGTCAT
>NW_021483451.1:0-597 GCF_001605985.2 Dendrobium catenatum | reverse complement strand
TGTCCACAGGCTGGATTTGATCGACGATCTAATTTTCGATCTGAGAGCTTTGTTAGACCTGTCAGTTCAGCAGGAAAATCGAGGACTGTTCCTCCACGCCCTGTTTCTGAGGGATTTTCTGGTAGAGGTGGTGTTTCGAGTTCTGTGCCACGGAGACCACCTACTGCTAGTCAAAGGGAGCATAGTAGTTCTGTAGCTTCAGCTCCAGCTCCAATTCAGCCACGAGTGTGCAGTCTGAGTCAGCAGGAGGCTCGAGATGCTCCAGATGTGGTGACAGGTAAGATTCATATTTTTGATCAGCCCTGTCATGTTTTGTTTGATTCTGGAGCCAGTCACTTGTTTTTTTCCGAGCGTTGTTTTGATGCCTTGCATCTGGACTCGATTTTGTTGCCGGTTTCGCTTTCTGTGATTTTGCCGGCTGGAAGTAATTTGATTGCTCAGAAGTTTTGTTTTTGTGAGATGGAGATTGCTGCCAAGAAGTGGAAATCAAGTCTGATTTTGTTGCCGATTTCTTCATATGATGTGATTTTGGGCATGGATTGGCTGAGTCTGTATGAGGCTCAGATTGACTATTCGAAGAAGCAAGTGAGCTTGCTT
>NW_021483450.1:0-271 GCF_001605985.2 Dendrobium catenatum | reverse complement strand
AATGAAGCCGGAGGCGGAGAAGAAGACTCCAAATTGCCGAAGAACAAGGAAACATTCGTAGCCGCGCAGCGATATGAATACGAATAGGATTTTTTTTGTTTTCGCCGCGTCGTATAATCTCTGCAATCTGCACTCCGCATTGCATGTCAGCCGTTCATTTTTTTTTTTGGCAGCGAACCGTCCGGTTAAAATAAACCGGAACCAGTTAGACGGGTCTTGAGCAGATTGTCGGGACTTGAGTAGAGTGTTGGGCCTTGAGCAGAGTGTCGGG
>NW_021483449.1:0-243 GCF_001605985.2 Dendrobium catenatum | reverse complement strand
AAAAGTAGGACAACTCTCCCATCAAACTCATCTCAAAACCTGTACTCATTGTTTTAGAAAAATCATCACACAAATTTTTATTAGAATATCAAAAAAGTATATCATCCACATAAATCTGAATAATGAGTAAATCATCCCCAACTCTCCTAATAAAAAGGGTGATGTCTACACTTCCCTTGACAAACTCACTCTCTAGTAAGAATGTACTAAGCCTCTCATACCAAGCTCTTGGTGCCTGTTTTA
>NW_021483448.1:0-387 GCF_001605985.2 Dendrobium catenatum | reverse complement strand
CTCACATCCAAGAAGTTTAAGAGGAACTTCATCTTCCTCCCAAGATCTAACAAGTGGTATCAGAGCCTTGTTGAGGCAATCTCGAGATGGAGGAAGTTTCTTATCCAAGAAAGGAAGAAGGAGAGGTCGTGTGCGGGTCCCTTGGGTTGGAACTGCAGAACAGGTTGCAGGATCGGACAAGTCGCACTGAAGCTGCGGGCCGTCACTTGGTCACACACTCGGTGAGAAGGAGCAGGTAAATGCGCGCAAGGTGATGGTCATTGGATGCAGGCACATGCATACAGAGAGGCCCAGGCGGATCAAGCCGGTGTCGCACGAGAGCGGGACGAGCGCAGTTTCCCGCGAGTGTGCCTAGGAGCGGAAGCCCTATGTTGTGTTTGGAGTCGG
>NW_021483447.1:0-280 GCF_001605985.2 Dendrobium catenatum | reverse complement strand
GATAATAATAAATTCATATAAAAATAAGAATAATACCATAAAAATATGTATTTTAGTAGTCATACTAAATAAGTAAGAAGTCCTGGCTATCATGATATTATTTAGTATTAGTATCAGTAATAGTAAATCGTTGGATCAATAAATAGAGTTGTCACCCTTTTGCCTATCGGCATAGTAATAATCTCTTTATAACTCCCAATCAGTGTATCACATGAATTAGTCGAGAATAACACTAAACCACAGTATTTAATAGGAAAGCACATCGGCCCATCATCATATA
>NW_021483446.1:0-304 GCF_001605985.2 Dendrobium catenatum | reverse complement strand
AAATTTACAGATAACCAGTATGCATTGTATTAACTACCAACCAAAAATAAAAACTAAAAATGTTAATTGCATTTAGTTTTAGAAGCATAATCTACCATTCATGATTTGGTGCTATTTAAGCCATCAGAGATGTCAGCCCCAAATTTCTAATTAAAACAACATTCTATCATATCTTGCATTTACATGAGACTAGACATCAAAGTTTTAAAGTGCTAAGTAGAGTTTAGCAGACAGTCATATCCCAGACAGGATTATAGATCCAAAAGAGTCGAGCTTTCTTAAACCCTTGACAGGCGAGAGATAT
>NW_021483445.1:0-741 GCF_001605985.2 Dendrobium catenatum | reverse complement strand
TATTTGGACCAAATGAGAAAGAGCAGTGGACTTTTGAGCTTGATTGAAAACATGCAGAGGACTTGAACAAATTCAAATGATTTCTAAAGACCAAAATCCAAATAAAATGAACCAAGAACTGAAAATCAAATGCAAGTCAATTTAAATATGAAATTGTACCTATAAAAATTTCAGAAGACTTTGAACAAAAAGAAATGAACACTCAACTTGAATTTGTACTCTGAATTTGGACATTAATGGCTTGAACAATTCGAACTCAAGCAAGTACTTGAGTTGGACTACAACGGACATAGAAATGATCTTGTATGTTGAGCTCATGGATTTGATTTGAACTAGACTTGGAAGGGTTCATACTGGAGTCAGATCCGATGCCGACCAAACTACAACACCTCCTATGGATGTATTCAGTGTACGACACACGACAAATGCAAATGCCCACAATCTATAATAGAGGGCTCCTACGCATTCAACCTACGGCCCAAACAAGTACAATCAAACCACCCGAGATTGGTGAAAGGGTGGAAAAGATGTGGAAATAATAGATCTGCTGCAAATACATTCAGGAGGTCGTAACGGATATGATGGATCTCCGCCAGCAAATACAAACAACTTGTGGATAACAACAGTGAATATATCGTAAGCACGTTGAATCACTGTGGACACAAGTACAGATATCACATACAGCAACGGTGATCAAGATCTATAAGTATTTCGAGTACAACGACAACCCGATGTACGAAA
>NW_021483444.1:0-310 GCF_001605985.2 Dendrobium catenatum | reverse complement strand
TGTTATTTTTCTGTCATTATCAATGGTGCTAACCACGATTTTTTTAAGTTTGCTCAAGGTTTGAGACAAGGTGACCCTCTTTCTCCTTCTTTGTTCATTATTGATGTTGATTATCTGTCCAGAAGCCTTGAGGAATTATTCATGAGATACCCGGCTTTGCAGTATCATACTTTGGGGGGTATTTCTATATCTCACCTTTGTTTTGCTGATGATTTTATCATTTTTTCTAATGCGTGTATTAAAAATATTAAAATTTTGGTTAAGTTTTTGGAGGGTTTTCATAAGGTCAGTGGTCTCAACATTAATAGAA
>NW_021483443.1:0-725 GCF_001605985.2 Dendrobium catenatum | reverse complement strand
GGCAATGAGTGAGCCAAGTAAGTTGTCAATCTAATACGTGTTTAAATCCATAAATTCAGTTATATCAGTCATTTTAGCATCAAAAGAGGAAGGCAAGCATCGTAAAATCTTGTTTACTTTTTCAAAGTTCGAAATCTCTCTTCATAAGGCATGCAAAGAAGTAACAATCTAAGTAAATCTTGTATATATTTCAGAAATTTATTCATGAGGTTTCATATGAAAAAGTTCATAGTCATGCAAGAGAATGTTCAAACGGGATTGTTTAACTTCATTAGTGCCTTCAAAAGTGAAACACAATTTATCCCAAATTTCTTTACCGATTTTGCAAGTGGAAACAAGCATGTAGTCTTCTGATTTTAAAACACAAAAAAAAAACAATTAAGGCATTTTGCATTCAATTAAGCCAAATCCCTATCATCTAAAGTCCATTCAGTAAAAGGAAGTGGAAGAGTAATGCCGTTAAGTTTACGAGTTAGAGGTGTGTAACCATCCGTAACAAGCATCCACATTCGATAATCAGTAGATTGTAAAAATGTAGACATGCGAGTTTTCCAAAAATCAAATGGGATATTATCAAACAAAGGTGGTCGGGTAATAGAATACCCTTCTGGTGTATTATGATTCCTAAAGTTAGCCATGGGTCAAAATTCAAAAAGTTTTCAAACTTAGTTTTTATGAATTTCGCTCTAATACCACTTGAAAGTTTGTTAGAGATGTTAAGCCCT
>NW_021483442.1:0-235 GCF_001605985.2 Dendrobium catenatum | reverse complement strand
CTATCCATTAAAAATACAAATTACAATTTTAATACTATCAAAATAAATAAAATTATCAAAAGTTAGATGAATATATATTTTAAAATATTTACTTCTATTAAAATATAGAAATTATAGTTTACATTAACATTATATTTTTTTGTTTTTCCACTATTTTTTTATTTTTAATTATTTTTTAAGTATATTTATTTAATATATTTTTCACTTTTTCTATTTTTAAATTATTTTTCAGAAT
>NW_021483441.1:0-317 GCF_001605985.2 Dendrobium catenatum | reverse complement strand
AATCCGAACAGAAAATACCGCCAAACACGACGGTTCTAAAAATTGAGAAAGGCAGAATATGCCTTACCTTGCATACAGCAATTTCCTGAACAGTCTCTTCGGACGAAATCAGCTCAGCGTCGCCCAAAAAACCACTTTTCCACTTTTTTCTTCATTTTTCTCTCTCCTCAGCTATTTTTCTCTCTTCAAAATATCTCATTTCTATATATATCCAGACTGATCGTCCTGGACGATCGAGCTTAGTCCTGGACGATCTCAGCTTTAAATGAACTTCGTCAATACGAGATTAATTATCGTCTAAGGACGACTTGGGCTCT
>NW_021483440.1:0-367 GCF_001605985.2 Dendrobium catenatum | reverse complement strand
TTTATTAGATTTAAATGAGAATTTGACTTTTAATAGGGAACAACGGAGAAAAAGGATTCATGTAGCCGACCCCACGTAGTGGGATAAAGGCTTAATGTTGTTGTTGTTGTATTATTGATTTTGGAAAGACTAAATAAAAAAGGGGAGTATATCAAAAAGAAATGTATAGTGCGTAACAAAATTGAAAGAATATGCAATGGTTCGCAAAATGAAAAGAGATACAAAATTAGCCCAAATAGAAAATGGTGCATAAAATGTGCTACAAATATTTGAAAAGATGTGCAATGTCACCAATTAAATTATTTATGTTATTTTCTCTATCGTTTAATATTTAATTCAAATCAAACTAATTTTCAATTATATTCTA
>NW_021483439.1:0-437 GCF_001605985.2 Dendrobium catenatum | reverse complement strand
TCAGGAAAAATTTTTTTACGAAAACAACAAAAGAAAAGAATAAACAGAAACGAAAAACACAAGATAAAAAAAAAATACGATAGGCTTTTAACCATTATCTCTTTCCTGGTCCGACTCTTCAGAAACTATGTCTGCCCATGAGACTTTGTGTTTTTCATTATTTTCCCAATTAAACTTTAGCTTTGCCTTTCCCTTTTCTTTTGTAGGAAGAATTCTTACATTATTGCACGTATTCTTCATATGTACAGGTTTCCTACATCGAAAGAAAATAGTGTCAGTGGAAATACGGACATCCTTACCACTTTTACCTTTCTTTCACTTTTGCTTATGCATTGGTGAGCTTTGTGATTTGCTTGACAATTCATTGCTATCGTCACCAACTTCCTTTTTCTATATATTCAGCTTTTAGAACGATCGTTTCACCTGCATCCAAAAGT
>NW_021483438.1:0-262 GCF_001605985.2 Dendrobium catenatum | reverse complement strand
CTGCCTCAGAACCTAAATCTAATTTGGGTACTAAAAAGTAGTGACCCGAACCTAACTAATGAAATACAAATCTAGACTTACCCCGGCCTGGATTGGGGAGCCAGCTAACCACCTAGGCGCTTTAAAACCATGTGTCCAGTCTCTTATGAAAGATGGGTAGGGATGTTTATTTAAGTTTTAATGAATTGAGACTGACATCTAAGACAGTTCCTAATTAGCCTCTTAATTTATGTAGGGTGAGAAATGTCTAAAAATGTAATTA
>NW_021483437.1:0-209 GCF_001605985.2 Dendrobium catenatum | reverse complement strand
ATCAATTTAGGCATAATTGAGTTAAATCGTCCTCGACGATGTGAATATCGTCCTGGTCGGTTTCCTAAAATAATGAATACCTAATTTGTTCATGGCGGATGATTCTTTCTAAATTGAGCTTATCGTCATGGCCGATACAAGTATAGTCTAGGCTGATTAACATATGATGGCTGCCTTAATGAGGATGCCTTAATTAGGGTTTATGTTTT
>NW_021483436.1:0-217 GCF_001605985.2 Dendrobium catenatum | reverse complement strand
TTAGAAAAAGCATATGATAAAGTTCAAAGAGAAGTGCTATTGAGAGTTCTAGAAAAGAAAGGGGTTAATAATGATTATATTCAAGTCATTAAGGAGATATGTATATAAGAGTTGTTAATTGTGTTCAAACATAAGGTGGGTGAACAAAGTATTTTTTTATTTCAGTTGGATTACATCAAGGATCAACCTTAAGCCCATGTCTTTTTGCTATAGTCAT
>NW_021483435.1:0-273 GCF_001605985.2 Dendrobium catenatum | reverse complement strand
GCTATATGTCCAATCAATCCACAATTATTACATTTGATTTTTGGAAATGGATTCCAAAGTCTTTTACTATTCATCTATCTTTTAAGGGATTGCATAAATTTAGGATACAAAATAGGATTAGTAAAATTTTCAAGTTTAGGAGTATCCTATTATCTTCGAGAGCATTTATCTTCAATTTGTAAAATTAGTTCATATATTCTAAAATTCGATTTGTATAATTAGATCTATAAATTTTACTCTCATATTCATCCTTAAAATTTTTAAATTCTTTTT
>NW_021483434.1:0-226 GCF_001605985.2 Dendrobium catenatum | reverse complement strand
TTCCTTTGAATCCAAGTCAAAAAATTTCTAAATTCCTAAAATGATTCACTCTTATGAATTAGAAATCTAACCCAAGTGAATCTTGAATAATTATCCACTATAACAAATCCGTATACCTTCCCTCATAGACTTACAGTTCCTACTGGTCCAAAAAGATCCATGTGAAGAATTTCCAATGGTATTGTAGTCGTAAGATCCTTATTGGACTTAAAAGAGGACTTCACTT
>NW_021483433.1:0-244 GCF_001605985.2 Dendrobium catenatum | reverse complement strand
CGCCATTTGTAATCTACGAAAACACTAGTGGAAATTTACAACTTGGCGAGGCCCCGTGGTTTTTCCCATTTTTGGGTTTTCCACGTAAAAACTCTTGGTGTTCACTCTTTCTTTCTGTTTGTGTGTTAAACTTACGTGCAACGCTCGGACTCAAATTTACAAACTCTACCGCCGCGTATTTTCTAACACGCAACAAGTGCTATGGATAAAAAAAAAAACTTTAAATGACTTAATATGACCAACT
>NW_021483432.1:0-338 GCF_001605985.2 Dendrobium catenatum | reverse complement strand
AGGAAGATCGAGCCAAAATCCCTAGCCGGCCTCCTCATGCATATCAGTAAGATCATTGTCTTCTTTCTTGCTTAAAAGAGGTATCAATTTTTTCTTCTCATCAGATGGAAATTGTGTTTAGATTTCTTATCATGCCTAAAAGATTGAATGAATGAGTTTGGAAGAGATCTCATGGCTATAAATTT
Source organism: Dendrobium catenatum (assembly GCF_001605985.2). Taxonomy (NCBI): domain Eukaryota; kingdom Viridiplantae; phylum Streptophyta; class Magnoliopsida; order Asparagales; family Orchidaceae; genus Dendrobium; species Dendrobium catenatum. Next base: position 153 of record NW_021483432.1, on the reverse strand, counting down.
ATAATGTTCTATCAAAGCAATTTTGTGCTTATTTGTGTTTTTTGCTTTGCATTATGATGGTGCTATGTGTGGAGAGAATTTATCTTTAACGTAATGGTTGAATCCAGGCGTATATGATCATGATAAAGTGCAAGGGCGGAACTATTAAGTTCC
>NW_021483431.1:0-212 GCF_001605985.2 Dendrobium catenatum | reverse complement strand
GATAACACAACAAACCTTATTTTTAAAAAAAGGTTTGTCGACCCACACTCCTATACAAGATAACATGTATATATCCAACCTGAATCATTCAATCATTTATGGTTAACTTTTCTTACATACACAAATTTCACAGCATATATAACAAAATGAACATCCAATAACACACTAAATGTGCAGCTCACTGTATCATATTAATGCATGTAAAAATTTGC
>NW_021483430.1:0-625 GCF_001605985.2 Dendrobium catenatum | reverse complement strand
CTCACTACCTGAGGATGGTAATCATGTATAAGAGTGAGATCCACGATTATCCGAGGCAAGGTATACCACATCACTATAAGAGTGAGCTCCTGGAACTGTGGTGCTAACACCTGAGAACAGCTGTACTACATCACAGCTAAGAGAATAACTATGAGGTGACAATGGAGCACACTTGACACCTAATCTGATAATCATGAGTGAGATCCACGATTATCACAAGACCACAGTGGTAACACCTACCACAATCAGGTAGGACCTTGTGCGAAGTGAAGATAACACTGTCTCATTCATAGGACTACTCTGACAACTCAGAGTAGTTCATGAATCAGAGGTAAACTATCAGAAGAGAGCAGTATGGGGAGATCTCTTTTTATGAAAGATCTAAACCCAAAAAACAGTGATGATTACATCTCAAAATACAATGTACTACATCACTAACGAAGAAATGCATTCAAAATCATATAAGTTACTCGACCAACTGAGTGAGAATTCAACCTTGAAGAGATCGTCAAAGTACTCTTAAGGGAGGAGAAGGAAATTTTTTTTTGGGAATTTGAGCTCTTAGAGAATTTTACCGGGTTCCTCCTATGACAAGGGCAACCGGGTTTTTTTTTTTTTTTTTTTT
>NW_021483429.1:0-362 GCF_001605985.2 Dendrobium catenatum | reverse complement strand
AACTTCAGAGATGGGCAGAAGTTTGGTGACGGGCTGAAGTCCTGCATCGGGTAGTAGTTCGATAGAAGTCCGACGATAGGAAGAAGTTTGACGACGGGCGAAAGTCAAGCATTGAGTAGAAATCCAGTGATGAGCAAAAGTTTGACATCGGGTAGAAGTCTGACGATGAGAATAAGTCCAACGTCGGCTAGAAATCAAGGGATGTACAGGCAAAATTTTGACAACGAGTAAAAGTATGACGAAAGTTCGATGATGGGCAGAAGTCTGACTATTGGTGGAAGTTTGACGTCGGGTAGAAGTCAGACGAAATTATGGAGATAGGCAGAAGTTCGACGATGGGAGAAAGTTTGGCATCAGGTCAA
>NW_021483428.1:0-421 GCF_001605985.2 Dendrobium catenatum | reverse complement strand
CTCTGTTAGAGAAAATGAATTAGTTTGGAAGAGGGAGGCTAAGAAGGTTATAATTTGAATTGGATTTGAACATGCTTTATTTAATTTTGTGGAGGAACTTTGAAAAATTGGTTGATAATTTGAATCAAATTTAAAAATAGAATTTAAAAGCTCTTGAGGGAATTTAGGAGATGAGGTGTAGCGGGGAAAACAAATGAGGGTTGGGCAAGAGGTAATGCACGGCACAAACGCATGGAACTTATGTGTGGTGAATACTCATTTTCAAATGGAGCCTAAATGCTTGCTTGGTCTGGCTCCCTTTGCCTTGCCCCACTTAGGTTGTTCCCTTGCTCTTGGAATTTCTCTCAATTCCTGTCTTGGCTTAGTGTCTTCGATTGCAAATAGTGGTTTGTTGGATGTCTATATTCCCCATTCGTCCATC
>NW_021483427.1:0-212 GCF_001605985.2 Dendrobium catenatum | reverse complement strand
TTTCTACTTTGTTTGTGTTTTTATGTGTTTTGTTTTTGCATTGCTTTTAAAAAAAAATTGGCTTTCCATATGTTGAATCTTTTCAAGATTTTGGAGTTTTGAAGATTGTGTTTAGCTTTTCTAAATTTAGTTAAAGGGAGAAACACCGTGGATAGTTTCCCTCCTTCTGATCTTATTTAGTGGTATAATTTTTATTCTCTAAACAAAAGTCT
>NW_021483426.1:0-370 GCF_001605985.2 Dendrobium catenatum | reverse complement strand
TCTTATCAATACAAGATCCATCTGAGCAAAAAAATCTGATACTTTTTTCTTGTGACATCCAAAATTAAGGGAGTAGAAATTCTACGAACTTAAATCAAATGCATGTCTTGCCATTTTCTTGATGTTCTTATATTAATCAATAATTTAAAAGGTTTCAAGTTTAAATGAGCAAGCAATTCAAAAAATTTGGATTTAGTAACTAACTATTTTATACTAATTAAATAAACATTAATTAAAAAAGAAAATAAAATAGTCACATAGAAGCTTTTTTGCAATCATATAGCGTAAATAAATATCAATAAGCTTGTTCTTTGAAATAGAGAAGTAAGATGAGATTGTATTAAATAGATTCACTAATAATACATTAATT
>NW_021483425.1:0-247 GCF_001605985.2 Dendrobium catenatum | reverse complement strand
TAAATACCATATCAATATGTTCAATCTCTATTAGATCTATATGTATATTAATATACTATGCTTCATGCATCTTTTAACTATCCTATCGGTTGCCAACTAATCATTTATATCATATCATGTATACAATTATGTATATTGTCACGTATGCATATTACTGTGGGCATACATATCATATAAACTTAGCAAGATAGGTGTTACACCTCGGGATTTGAAGTGGAAGAATTACATTTGTTTTCTCTTTATTTAT
>NW_021483424.1:0-359 GCF_001605985.2 Dendrobium catenatum | reverse complement strand
CAAATCTTTCATTTTCAAATTCTCCTCCATGATCACTCTGTATAGAAATTATTTTACACCCTAATTTCCTTTGAATTCAAGTCGAAAAATTTCTAAATTTCTCAAATGATTCGCTCTTATGAAAGAGAAATCTAACCCAAGTGAATCTTGAGAAATCATCCACTATAACAAATCCATATACCTTCCCTCCTAGACTAATAGTTCCTACTGGTCCAAAAAGATCCATGTGTAAAATTTCCAATGGTTTACTAGTCCTAAAATCTTTATTGGATTGAAAAGAGGACTTCACTTATTTTCCTAATTAACATGCATCACAAAAGTAATCCTTAGTAAAGTCTAGTTTTTGTATACCTCTCACT
>NW_021483423.1:0-322 GCF_001605985.2 Dendrobium catenatum | reverse complement strand
CACACAACTCTCTCAACAAGACTTACACGACAAGACTTGACTTGACAAACAAAACTTGACAGACTGAGACTTAACAACTCAATTTGACAACCAAATCATAGGACTTCCTAACTTAAGGCCTTCTAGAATGGTTTTCTTGGAACTTGCTCTGATACCAAATGATGCGAGTAAAAAATATAGGGGACCCTATATTTTTTTATCACAAAAAGACAACTCTTCTAGGAACAAAATAAAGACATAAAATGCTTAAAACAAACTTTAATATTATAAAAATGAAAGATTTATAAACTTTGACTCAAACAAACTTGACTCAAACAAGACA
>NW_021483422.1:0-369 GCF_001605985.2 Dendrobium catenatum | reverse complement strand
CTTTTTCGGTCTTCTACCCGACAGTACTTCTACCCGACGTCGTACTCCTCCTTGACGTCGGACTTCTGCTCGTGAGCGAACTTCTAGTCGACGTCAAACTTCTGCTCGTTAACAAACTTCTACTCGTCTTCAGACTTCTGCTCGTCGACGAACCTTCGTCGGTCTTCTACCTGGCGCTGCACCTTTACCCGACTACAGACTTCTGCTTTCCGTCGGACTACTAACCGTCGTCAGACTTCTGCCCGTCGATGGACTCTCGTCGGTCTTGTACCCGACGTTGTACCTCTACCCGGCGTCTGTCACGACTCGACCCGACGGGGACGGATCCCGCTCGAGCCGGATCGCGACCAGCTTAACGAACTAACCAGG
>NW_021483421.1:0-264 GCF_001605985.2 Dendrobium catenatum | reverse complement strand
ACCAGGAAGTTTGGTTCTAATTTGTTCAAACATTTCCCTCCTTTTGCCAGGGGGTGTCCTTTTCGTACATAGAGTCGCCCTTGTACTCAACGCACTTGTAGATCTTGGATACCGTCGTTGTAGGTAATATCCGTACTTGTGTCCATAGTGATTTGCTATGCTTACAAGGTTCTCACTGTTGTTATCCACAAGTGGTTTGTAGTTATTTGCAGGGGACCCGTTGTATCCACTACGACCTCCTGAAGGTATTTGTAGGAGACCCAT
>NW_021483420.1:0-314 GCF_001605985.2 Dendrobium catenatum | reverse complement strand
ATATTATTATCAACATACTTCCTTCTCCAATTATTTGACTTACTTTTTGTTTTCAAAATTTCTTTGAAAATAATTGTTAACCAAGTCACTATTGTATCACTATTAACTTTATAAAAATTTAATCTTAATGTTTTTTTTTTTTTCATTTGCACAAAAAAATTTACGTATAATAAACTCCATTGCTTTTACCAAATTAATTTTGAATTATACTCAAAGTACAATTTCCTTTTTAAACTTTCATTTTTTGTTTAATCAATCTATATGTTTACAACTTTTCCTCAACAAAAAATTACAATTTTCCCCTCATCGCCTCT
>NW_021483419.1:0-232 GCF_001605985.2 Dendrobium catenatum | reverse complement strand
TATACTAGGTTTCTCTTAGATGATAGTATGAGAACAAGGGGCTCTCCTGGATGGTTGCTCTTGCAACCAGGAGAAATTATTACATTCGGTCAAAAACCGAACGGTCTGAATGTATACCGAGCAATACCGAATTTTAGGTGACATGGCGCGTGATTATTAGTCTCTGAATGCATTCGGACACCGGATATAATAATTGCTCTGCAACCAGGGGATCCCCTTTTAATGATCTATG
>NW_021483418.1:0-284 GCF_001605985.2 Dendrobium catenatum | reverse complement strand
AATGATTTATTAGGGGCAAAACGGTAATTTCCACCTAAGGTAAAATTAGGGGTCAACCTGAAGTCAAACTAGGAAGCCCTATTTATCTAAGGTCAAGGATCAGATTATGGTCAGTTTGAGGTATTAAGGGTAATTTTTTTGACCTAATATGTATTTATTGTAATTTCTGGAAGGTCTCGGGGCCTTAATTAGCGGGTTAATTAGGGTTGGTTAGCTAAGGGCTCTAAAAGCTCCTAAAAATTCCTAGAAAATTCAGTGATGTTTTAGATGTCACTAAGTTTAAG
>NW_021483417.1:0-2280 GCF_001605985.2 Dendrobium catenatum | reverse complement strand
TTGAATTTTTCTCTCTCTACATGCTGCTTCTCAAAAAATTCTACGGCAGACATTGATTGTTAAGGTGCTAAAATTTTCATTTCATTAAGACTAGACGGGTGAAATCTTTTGTATTCATCTAGACATATGTTGCAATGTGTTGTTTATATATCATAGTGTTTATATTAATGTTGAAAAGTTATGAATCTATTATCTATAAGAAAGTGTAAATAAGGGCCTTTTTTTTAATGACCACTTTAAGACCCTCTAAATTTGTTTTTTATACGATATATGATTCGTTGTGATTTTGATGATAGTATGACGGTATTTCGATATCTTCGATGTATTATTTATTCAATTCAAAGCTTATGTTAATGACGAGGTGAAGTGGGTTCTTATAGCATTCTTAAACCATACGTTCATTAATTTCATGCTAATATGGCCATCAAATACTTTCATATAAAAATGTTTTTGGAAATTGGTAGGGATCTATATATGTAGATCTTTGAAGCTATTAGTGATATTATAGTTGTTCTTCTTTTACAAAATGGCTACTCGTGCTTAGTGTTTCCTTTGAATACTAACGAAATACTTTAAAAAAAAGGATCCACTTATGTATGTACTCGATTAATGGTCCAAAATTTGTAGAATTGTTGAGCATCAAATTACTTAGAACAAATTTAGCAAGCTAACGATTCATTCCATTTGCTATGAGAATATTAAAAAAATCAATATCTCTAAAATCATTTTAAAATTCAAACATAGCTTTCCACCTATTGATAATTTTTTATTGGTGAATTTCTCTTTTATGATTATTGATACGGCATCACAAAATTAGCTTAATCGGGCACGAATCTCGAGGCAAAAGCTAGTTGGAAACTTCAAAAATTAATTCCGGGAGCACCCGAACTCCGATTTCAGCAAGCTTATAGTCAAATTGAGTGTCTCGGAAATACGAACCCAACGACACCAAGATCAACCAAATCCGAGCCCAAATGAGTCCGAATCAAGGGCTCAAAGCGCTATTGGAAGGTTCAAACCGCAATTTGAGTTACCAAACGGTCTCCGATTTTGAAAAGCTTATACTCGAATCGAACGGATCGACGAGATGAATCCAACGAGCCTAAGATCTCTGAATTCTGACATCATTAAGGCCTTCAAATGCCCAACGAACGGTGCATGATCAAAGGATTCGATATATGCCGTCCATTCAAAACACTCCCAATTCGCCCTGATCTCATGCCTATTTACGGGCTATGCCACTCCAGAAAAACTATAAATAGAGCACTCTTTCGGGGACTCAAGGGAAGAGAGGGAAGAAGAAGAGAAGGAGGAGAAGGAAGAAGCTCCTCCTCGACCACTGCCGGAGCTCTTCCTGCCGTCTGAAGACGCCGGAACTCTGCCGGATTTTCGGGAAACGCCGGGAATTTGCAGAACTTTGTAACTTTGTGAGAAGTTGATTGTAAATTGATCGTATTGATTTATAAGACGGATCAACCCTTGTACTTCAAATAAATACTAGTGGAACTTTGCAACTGAAGAGGCCCCGTGGTTTTTTCCCTCTTTCGGGTTTTCCACGTAAAAATCTTGGTGTTCATTTTTCTTTTCTGTTTGTGTACTGAATACTCGTACAACGCTCGGACGCGAATTTACAAACTCTACCGCCGCGTATATTCTAGCACGCAACAATTATAATAAATTCGAGATTTTGTTCTTTGTAGAATGTGAATGCCCTTTTCTTTTGAAATTGTTGCACACAAATATATATATATTTTGTATAGAGTTTCATGATTTATCTTACATATTTCGATCTTACATATTTCGATATGAAGATTTGGAAATCGAATCATATATTCATGTAATTAAATTTTCTTGATGATATACTTTTAGATATGTCAATATCCTTTTTGAATATGATCTGTAGTAAAATAAATATACTTAAACCTATCCAATGTTTTGTTGAAGCATGAAGATTAGTTATGTTATTATGAAAGCTTTCTTTTTTTTTTTTAACGAAGTTCATCCTAAGTGTAATAAATCTCCTTTGAAATTGAAATTGTATAAATAGTGTCCTTGTTAGTTGATTCAAATAGTGGAATCATCTATGTCAAGTTATAGTGGTGAGGTCCTTTGATTTCTCATGTGTTCTTTATATGCATAATCTTTATCAAGTATCATTCATAAGTTTTATATACATATTAATTTAGAAATTAAATTACATGAAATTCTGACACATACTTTAATTTTCTCTTTGTGTTATTTGCGAGGAAATATGAAGATACTTGGACAACAAGCTCGAGT
>NW_021483416.1:0-609 GCF_001605985.2 Dendrobium catenatum | reverse complement strand
CCGCCTTTTTGACCAATCGGCCTGTACGTAATTATTGAGTCATATCGGCCTGGACGATTCTGCGATCGGCCAGGATGATATGGTCGTTTCTTTAAATTATGGCCGTTCCAGCCATGGTTTTTCACTTTCCACTCTTTCTCTTGTGTTTTCTTGCTAATTCCTCTCTATGGCTGGTGGGAAACATGTTCGACAAACTTTTGGGAGTTCTTCGAGGGATAGGATTGACCCTCATTTTAGGGAAGCAGAAGATGAAGCCGCCTACCATCGTTATAAAGAGTGTGGGATAACTATCTCTAGAATTATCAATCCTGCCCACATCTCATACCCGGTAATGGATCTTTTCTCTCACACCTCCCTTTGCTTCATTCTATCTCTCGCTTTCCCCTTTAATACAGAGTTTCTTCGAGAATTTTTTGCAAACCTTCGCATTAACCATACCTTCACATCCCTGACCTCCTATGTGAATCGACGCCCTGTCGAAATCACATATCAGGATTGTGTTGATCTTTTACAGCTATCCACCACCGGGGATAAGCTGCACTAAATCGCTTCTGATCCTGACTGGTCCATGACGAATCACTTCCTTAGCCAGACCAATGCACCTTTCCA
>NW_021483415.1:0-298 GCF_001605985.2 Dendrobium catenatum | reverse complement strand
TGATTGCACCAATTTGGTATCAGAGCAAGTTAGGAAGTCCTAGGTTTGTGATTTGTTAAGTTGTAGTTTGTCAAATCTTATTTGTCAAGTCAAGTTGTGTTGAGAGTCTATTGAGTCTAAGTGCTTAGGTTGTGAGTCTTGTAATTTTTCGAGTCTTTTTTTTTTTGAGTCAATATAAAAAATGGAAAACAACAAAAAAATGGCTTCATTCATGGAGGAGATTAATCAAGATAATCCTGATGTCCCACTTCCATTGGACAGATGGATTCCTACAGAAGGTGATTCAACGGATCCACTT
>NW_021483414.1:0-222 GCF_001605985.2 Dendrobium catenatum | reverse complement strand
ATGCGGATTGTGCACAATTTTCATGAACTACCTCACATAATTGGGATTTTTCACTTGAAAAATAGCATGGAAGTCCATTTGAAAGAGGGAACTTTGTGTATGGGAAACTCCTGATGCCTTTAGGGTTTAGGGTTTAAACAAGATAAATTAAACATGATATGTGACTAAATTATGTTTCTCCTATATCAATCACATCATGGAAGAGTGGGTAATGCTCCTACA
>NW_021483413.1:0-310 GCF_001605985.2 Dendrobium catenatum | reverse complement strand
TCGGAGGCAGAAGCGACAAGAGCTTCCGGCCTGATCCGAAAGCAAGGGCTGGACGGCGGATGAGAGCTTACCGTGCTTTTTGATGTATACTAGAACCGCCCAAACATCTACAGGTATAGTTTTTTTATTTTTTTTAGAGGTGGCACGTGCCCCTGCGGGACCCCGCCTGGGGCCGCCGTTGAGAGCGAGAGTCCTATTCTTTTCACTCAAGAAATAATATATATGAGAAATAAATAAATTTTAGATGTACATCCTTGCTCTATCGCGCCGCTCTAGCGATTAGGGTATCCCCGGTGAGATCGCTTTCGTT
>NW_021483412.1:0-1362 GCF_001605985.2 Dendrobium catenatum | reverse complement strand
TTGATGATAATAAACATTATTGTTTTTATTTACTATGTTATCTCCTAATAATTAAAGTTCATTGGATGTATATTTTCACTGTTAAATACTAAGTTTTCAAGTCCATAAGCTCACTCTCAAGCCAGCTCAAAATTGGGTAGTCTAGGTCTGAGCCAAGTTTGTAATTTAAAGTTTAATGCATTTTCTATCTTTTCTTGAGTCAATTATAATGTGGTGAATCCTGAAGCTAAGTAACCTTGCACAAGAAAACACACTTAGGGGGAGAAATTTGATAAGTTAAAGTTTTTTTTTCTATTTTTGATCATATCATACAGGATAAATTAAAATCATCCTAGTCGATCAATTAAAAATAAAAACCCTAATTAAGGCATCCTATTAAATGAAATAATTAACTAATCATACTAGATAACCAGATTATCCAAGACGATCAATCACATGCATGAAATCCAACCGTCAATTATATTTTAGGCATGTTTTTTATATTCCAATTTTTGTCTAATTATTTCGGATGATCAATATCATCCTAAATGATGAAATACAATCATGCCTAAGTTGATCTGATGAATAAGAGAGTAATTAAGGTTAGATTAATCAATTATATCATCCTAGACAATCACAGAATCATACTGGATAATTCTCCTAAATCTCATTGAAGTCCTGAACTATCTGCTGCTGGACGATAATGCCTGGTTATTGAGATAATCATATAGGATGATCGCAAATCATCCTAGATTATAAGTTAAATTTCAACATATCGCACCAATTTATCTCTTGGACATCCCGAACTATTTATTGGATGAAAGTATATGTTTGAACTAATCGTACAAGATGATATATACATTAGTCCTAGATGATCAGTACAAACTTTAATTTAATCATACAAAAAACTCAAATCATCCTAATTGGAAGAGCTGATTTAAACTAATTGTACAGAAAGATCTACAGATTGTCATGGATGATCTTTAATGGCAAGTTGAAAATTAGGACTGTTTTGGAGCTCTTCTATTTAAGCTTAAGTATTTGTCCTTTGATAAATTATTTTCCTGAAGTCCTAACCTAAGGAAGCTTAGAGAAGGAGAAAGAGAGTTTGGGAGAGAGAGGGATAATCTTATAAAGGGGAGTTTGTGAGGGGAATCCCAAAGGTTGCTCCAGGAAAGGATTCATTCATCTTCTTCAATCTTCGTCCTTTATTCCTTGGTGGCTCTAAGGAGGCAATCATCACCATCAGATTAGGTTCTCTGCCAAATCCAGGAGGGAGTAAAAGGATTCTAGGTTCTCTTGATTCACTGGGATGGAGAAAAAGAATTCAAGGTTTTTTTCCTTCAATAGGAGGGTGAAAAAGGATTTAAGGTTCTCTGCCTC
>NW_021483411.1:0-297 GCF_001605985.2 Dendrobium catenatum | reverse complement strand
AAATGAGCCCATCCATCCTAACCGGTATTTGGATTCAAGAGCCTCTGCTCATCTTACACATTCGATTGATAACCTCTCTTAAGTAACGACATACAATGGTAATGACGACATCACCATCTGTGACAGTCGATCTCTGCCAATTGCTCATTCCAGTAATGGTATCTTGCCTACTCCATACCGTAAGCTTCACTTATCACCGCTTCTTCACATTCCAAATCTTCCACATAATCTTTTATCTATTTCTAATCTAACTCAAGACAACAACGTCTATGTCTGTTTTGATGCTTCCAGATTTGT
>NW_021483410.1:0-251 GCF_001605985.2 Dendrobium catenatum | reverse complement strand
GCCCTCCAAGTATTGCACTAAACTCAGTGTCTCTCCTTTTGCCCGCACAGCAAGGCAGAGAAGTCTATACAAACCTCCTTTCTACCAATACAGGTGAGGTAGGGAACTCAACTCCTTTTGCTTCCTCCAAAACCAGGCAGAGAACCCAACTCCTTTTGCTTCCTCCTAAAGTAGGCAGAGAACCTTGATCAGATGCTGAAATTTACCTCTCTAAAACTCCCAAGGAATAAAAGATGATGACTGTAGAAGAT
>NW_021483409.1:0-714 GCF_001605985.2 Dendrobium catenatum | reverse complement strand
TCATGGTTTGATCGAACCACTATAAATCAGTGTGTTCTTTCATTTACTATTTCCGCACTGTATTTCCGCATTCATTTTTATTACGATTAATGTCGTGGGTGAAATTGATTACGTATCTTTTTATTGTGAATAAAATTTGCTTCCACATAGAGTTATAAAAAATAGTTCTTTTCATTAAAAAAAGGGTTTTAATCATCAAATTTACCTCCTCTTGGCGCATCTAGTAATTTCAATTGGTATCAGAGCAATTTCAATTGGTATAAGAGCAATTTCAATTGGTATCAGAGCAACTTCATCAAAGGCACTGACATATTATTTTATGATCTTTGATGCTCAAAATAGTCATTGATCTTCCATAATAGGGATAAAATATAATATGATATATGAATTTAATGGAGGTATGTGGAATTTGAGCTTAAAAACTATGCACATTCAGGGTATTTATATTCTTGTGATCAAATACATTATTGAGAGTAAAATACTATATCAAGGGATAAAAAATTTATTTTACAACAAATTTAAAAAAAAAAGAGTTTTTAAAATCATTCACCTTCATAATAAAAAATAAATAGAAGAAAAATATATTTTCTCGAAAGATGGAATTTTCATTCCAAAATAATATTTAAAATGAAATTTAGTTTTTCAAAATTTTTATTTTTGTTAGAAAATTCAATAATAATCATATCATATCACTTGAAAAAGGTAAAAATTATA
>NW_021483408.1:0-203 GCF_001605985.2 Dendrobium catenatum | reverse complement strand
CTTAAAGCTCATCAACAAACTGAAATAATTAAAATGGATCCTAATTCATTAATATTTGAATTTCAACTAAAATATCCTTTTCAGACTCCCAACAAATATGAACTATAGAAAACTTTAACTAACTACCCAGCTTAGGACTTATCCAAACCACACTAGCCTTACACATACATAGAATTGTTTGCTAGGGCACTACTTCTAGACCT
>NW_021483407.1:0-209 GCF_001605985.2 Dendrobium catenatum | reverse complement strand
AAAAATCATCACATTGAAGTATGTTAGCAAAAAAAAATAAGCTTTCACGTTACATTGCTTTCCAAGTTTCAAAATCTTACTAAAAATATTATCTTAAACAAAATACCCAAAACATATGCTTAAAATAAGTTAAATGGAAAACATTTAAGTTAGTAGCATGCATAGCCTAAAGATATAATAATCTTTACCACTTTTATTCTATCTTAATT
>NW_021483406.1:0-367 GCF_001605985.2 Dendrobium catenatum | reverse complement strand
AACGTTGCTTTTAAGTCCTAATTTATTTGAATATGTCGTCCTTAGTTACTTCATCTCCGGACTTAAATAAGAATTATGTTGCGAACTTTTACTTGTAAGGCATACTTTATATTTGGATGCAATGGGATTAGCTAAGCGTCATAAATCTAAAATCCAATATTTCTTATCTATTCTTTCATCCATTTGGCGCAAATCTTTTCCTTCCACCCACAAAAATCCAACCCCTAGACTTCCATAAATCTGACCCCTACTTCGCCACAACCTTTCATCAAAATTTCCATCCCCTCCTCCACATTAACCCTTAATAACCCTAAACCTCCAAATATTCCGATCAATAAACTCTCACTAGTTGAAATTCAATTTTGAC
>NW_021483405.1:0-678 GCF_001605985.2 Dendrobium catenatum | reverse complement strand
TTTAGGTGCTGCCCTCGACCCGATACCCTTCCTAGTCATCTAGACTATTTTATCCACTAATGAGGTTTGTTGTCCACATTTTTAGTGCACTTTCTAGTGACAATTGGGAGAGTCTAGCTTCGCTTTAGGTGTTATCCCCTATCTAGATTCATCCTTAAGTATTTCCAAGCGCTTCACAATGGATTCGATAGGATTTCAAAAGAAGTTAGATGACCTAGTTAATCTTGTGAGCTCTTTAACTAAAACCCCGAAGGAGGAACATGCTCACTCTCCCCACTCTAGGTATGCGTCCCATTCAATCAATCATGCTAATCGAAAGATGCCCACTGCTTTTCAATCTATACATGAGTTTAATCCAGAACGACTAGAGTCACATGACCATCTACCCACCTTTGATGTTTCATTGGACCCTTACTACTTTAGGGAATGGGTTAGACAACTAGAGGACTATTTTGAATCATGTCATAGCCCTGAGTCCCACCAGGTTAGCATCGTTAAGTCTCACCTAAAAGGTCGGGCTCTTTAATTTTGGATGAAATTGGAATATCATAAAGAGTCTCGCGGTGAGTACCTTACTCGGAAAGACATGAGATGAGAACTTAATTTGAAATACCGACCCTCTACTAGTGACCGCCATTTAGAGCATCACCTTACCTCTTTTGTTGGGACAACCCGTGG
>NW_021483404.1:0-351 GCF_001605985.2 Dendrobium catenatum | reverse complement strand
GCTTAGGTCCGGTTGTCCTAGCTCCAGCTCCAAGTGTTCCTTATCCGTTGCTTTTCAAAAGGTACCTCGCAGCACAAAAGAAAGACAGGTATTAGAGCAATTCTATAAGCAGTTAATAATATGAAAGAATGAAAGTGCAAGAAAAGAAGAAGAACGTACTCTTTTGGTTATTTGTTGGGCCACTCGTCTTTTAGATTCTCCTCATTTTGTACGTGCGTAGTGTCAAAGCGCAAAAGAAACGACGAAGAAAGCTAACGGCAAAGCAAAATGAGACTAAGTGCAAAAGAAAGAAAGAGAAACGAAAATCGAATACGAAAAAGGGATGTGGGCACTGTTGTTATTGGATACACT
>NW_021483403.1:0-220 GCF_001605985.2 Dendrobium catenatum | reverse complement strand
TTCTATTTTAGAGTTATTTATTTTTGGTCACATCGTTCGGGACGATCCTTAAATCAGCCTGGATGATCAGTTAAAAACAAAAACCCTAATTAGGGCATCCTGGTTAAGGTTGCCATCTTTAAGCACATTTTCCTAGACAATCTTTGTATCAGTCGGAATGATAGACTCAAATTAGAAAGAATAAGCCGCCAGCTCTATTTAGGTATTATTTATTTTTGGA
>NW_021483402.1:0-308 GCF_001605985.2 Dendrobium catenatum | reverse complement strand
TAATAGGAGAAAGTTTTTTTTTTTTTTCATTTTGTTTTTATAACTTTCTTACTTTTTTTAACTATTTTTAATAAATTATAATTAGAAATCTATTTTTACAACAACTTTAAAATTTACTTTATTTATAGTAATTTTATAAAATAATAAGAAAGCCAACACTAATTTTCAAAATATATTAAAAATAAATAAATTCAATAATTGCCGGCTCAACGGTTCTCACCGGTTCGATATAAATCTTGTTTTTCAACTTCTCTAGACCAACAACTAAACCGGTTCACGTTTGAACTGGTCGGTCCGATCCTGTTTTA
>NW_021483401.1:0-239 GCF_001605985.2 Dendrobium catenatum | reverse complement strand
TTCCCCTCCATGGCGTCATCGGGCATTCCCCTCAATTGTCCCGATAGAAGCTCAAAGCTCTCCCGGTACTCTACCACTATGCCTTCCTGAACAAGAGATATGAACTGTTCATAATGGGTGCCCTCACTGGACACTCTGAACCTGTGCAGTAGTAGGTCCTTGAACTCTTCCCAACTCCGTATAGGTTATCGCCCCTCAATCCATTGGAAACAAGCCAATGATTTCCCCTCCAAGCAAAT
>NW_021483400.1:0-229 GCF_001605985.2 Dendrobium catenatum | reverse complement strand
TGAAGTAGCCATCGAAAAAAAAAAAGAGGATCGGTGCAAGATTTGCTTGCGTCAACTTGCTCTTGATACCATGAAGAACTTGAGCATTCTTGATAGAACAAGAAGAGATAAAGAATTACAGAGAGATAGTAAGAAGATGATAAACACAAACTATATTTCTTATTATTTCTGATTACAGTATCCTCATATATATAGAATGTTTAGGCAATCCTCATTTACACATTTCCAA
>NW_021483399.1:0-786 GCF_001605985.2 Dendrobium catenatum | reverse complement strand
CTTGATGATAACAAACGACAGTGGGATGAGCGGTTGATGGAAGCTTTGATGGCTTATCGTACCACTTATAGAATCCCGACCCAATCCACCCCGTTTACACTAGTGTATGGATTTGAGGCCGTTCTGCCCTTGGAAATACAAATCCCTTCGCTCAAAATTGCCGTTTAGAATTAAATTACAAATGAACAAAATGCAAAACTGCGGTTGGAAGAACTCGAAGGCCTTGAAAAGTGACATCTCCAAGCTCAACAAAGTTTAGAGTTATACAAGTCCCGTATGGTTCAAGTCCACGATAAGCTAGTGCGACCTAGGACCTTCCAAGCAGGAGACTTGGTGTTGGTCCTTCGGAGGCCTATCTATGCCCATCAAAAGTTGGGAGGCAAATTTGAACCTACTTAGGAAGGACCCTTCGTTATAGAGACTGTCTACGAAGGAGGCTCGTATCAGTTAGTAGATTGTAAAGGAAATCACCCAATGTTACCTGTCAATGGCCGTTTCCTTAAGAAATACTATGCTTGATGTAGTTCATTTTATCAATTAATTTCCTTTCTCGATTCGCAACCCGATTATTTCCTTTTTAAGTTCCTTCACATTTTAACGCTCTTCGCCTTTTCCTTAGGGTCGGATTGTTCCCTCCCTTAGGATCGCACCTCGCTAGTGGTGGAGTACGCCCTACGTGGCACCACCCAGGCATTTGAATTGGGGATTAGTGGTGGAGTACGCCCTTCGTGGCACCATCCTGAGTCACACTCGCTAGTGGTGGAGTACGCCCTCCGTGGAACCACC
>NW_021483398.1:0-295 GCF_001605985.2 Dendrobium catenatum | reverse complement strand
TAGTAAGAACCTCTCTATCTTATTTTGGAAAAAAAAAAGAACAAAGAGTTTTGTATAATACTCAGAGTGGAGGACTCAAGAGAGTGGACATAGGTCATGTTTTGACCAAACCACTGTAAATCTCTCGCGTGCTTGTTTTAATTTTTATCGCACTTTAATTTCTTGCAATATTAGTTTTATTCAAGTTTATTTTCTTGAAAATCCAAGTTAAGAATGTTGAGAGTCATTTTAGATTCAGTTGCTTATTAGAAAAGAAAAATAAAATTTAAAAAAATAAAATAATTAAATATATATT
>NW_021483397.1:0-499 GCF_001605985.2 Dendrobium catenatum | reverse complement strand
CCACATTCTTTTTATTTAGTCAAAAATAAGCTTCGCACATAAACCATTTACAAGTTCTTAAAGCCATGAAGCAACACATCTCAATATTTAAAGGAAACATGTATATACTCATAAATGGGATTCTCGAAATACATGAAATATGTCGCTAACGCAATATTGAAAGTTTAAGTATCCAAGTATAGGTATAAGCTTAGTTCTATCCATTGATTTACAAGAAGATTTAGAAGCAAATCAAACAGAAAATATACCCATATATCCTAGTCATCGGATATATAGAATATATCATAATTTTTCATACAAGTACTAGAATATCATAATAAATATGAAATAATTCAAGTCAATGGAGAACATGAGGCGTGAACATGACCTGGACTTAGCAATCCACTTTCTCCTTTTATGAATCATATAAATAAACTATTTCCCTTGGGCCGTTTCTACTTGGCTTGCAAAAAGAAACCTTGCTTAAATGATCTCAACACTATCCGTCCACTTAAGTTTA
>NW_021483396.1:0-351 GCF_001605985.2 Dendrobium catenatum | reverse complement strand
ACCAGACTGTGAGGCGATCTATCAAGCTTGCTGACTTTATGGCGGAGCTTAAAAGTGATGAAGCTGAAGGAGATGATGAAGATTCTCTTCCCAAAGAAGTATGTTGGGTCATCTCAGTGACGCCGAGTACCTCGATAAAAGATGAATACATAGAAGAAGTACCCTTTGAATCCTGTATGATGGTTTTGCCAATGGATAACAGTTTGGAGGAGGATTTGTATTTTCCAGAGGGAGACGAATCAGACCCTAGCATAGTGTCTCGGATGGGACATGTGAACCTGGGTGGTGATTCTAAATCAACAGATGAGTCCCTGGACGCAACGATGGCTGGCTCTGAAGAAAATGTACAGT
>NW_021483395.1:0-260 GCF_001605985.2 Dendrobium catenatum | reverse complement strand
ATGAAGAAGGACATAACAAGGGTTATTAATGGTTAACTGATGAATTGAAAGTAAGTTATGAGAGATATTCAGAACATGACAAATTTTGGATAGAGCAAGCTTATGCGAGGGAGTTAGGAGGATGCCTTGGCCAGTTTGAGTGATGGGAAGCATTTGGCTATTACCCACTTGAACTTGAGAAGTACCACTGTAAGGTTGAGCATGAGTAAGATGATTAGCATCGAAAGTTAAATTATTGGTGGCTCCATAGTCAAAGAACC
>NW_021483394.1:0-345 GCF_001605985.2 Dendrobium catenatum | reverse complement strand
AGGCATAAAATGAGCCCATCAAAAGCAAGCTCTTCTCCCTTTTCAAATCTTTTGAAAACTTAGAAGCTTTCATATACCAAAGATTTGAGTTCGTTTTGCGATTATGATGTATCTACTTTGATCCTTTATTCTATAAGATGTTTTTTTCTTGACTCAAGTGATGATTAGATCCTTTATAATAATATATGATTGAAGTTTTGAGTTAGGTCATTGATTTCAAAAGACAACTCTATCCTACAAAGATGCTTCAAGCTTAGAGTAAACATGATCGGATACTTTTCTGATTCTTTAAATTTTTGATGATATTAAACTCATTAACTTACATGCTTTTAAAATCAATCACAT
>NW_021483393.1:0-255 GCF_001605985.2 Dendrobium catenatum | reverse complement strand
ACGCTAAGAAAAGCGTGTGTATTTTTTTGAAAATATTTTGCAAGAAAGTATTTTTTTATTTTGCAAGAAAAGCAGTTATTTTCCCGCAAGCGGGTACTTATGGGTATCCCCGCTTCGTCGTACGTATCACGCCGGGCTCCCATCCCACCACGCTAAGAAAAGCGTGTATAGGCGGGGAAATCGATGGCGATACGAACTTCGAAGAAGGGATTTAGGTGATTACCCGCTTCGTCGCAAGCGTTGAGACGCACGTCC
>NW_021483392.1:0-202 GCF_001605985.2 Dendrobium catenatum | reverse complement strand
TATTTTCTCAAGAAGATAATTTTGATTTAATTAGGAGCCAAACTTTCCAATATTAACATTTTAGCATTTCATGTGTTGTTTTGGGAGAAGTAGGTTTGCATTGGTTCATCAATTAATGATAGAGAAAAATAGCTACCTAACTTCAGTCTTCTCAAGGATGTTAAAGTAAATCTTCCCATAAACATTTCTTCTACAAATAAAA
>NW_021483391.1:0-200 GCF_001605985.2 Dendrobium catenatum | reverse complement strand
GCCATATGAACATCACTCCCTTTCTTTCCTTGGTCGCTATTTTTGTATGATTGGAACAACTTTTAATATCACAGATATGATCATTAGGTACATAAAAAACCTTATCTCAATCAAGAATCCTACAGCTCGTAGAAAGAAAAACTTAGCTCAATAACAATCATTACTTATGTCTTAGAATCGATGTATAACCTGACCCTCTC
>NW_021483390.1:0-202 GCF_001605985.2 Dendrobium catenatum | reverse complement strand
AGATAAAAAAAAAATGCACTCTTAGATAAATAAGAGGATAATTTTGAAAGGATAATCTTGAAAAATCTTTCAGCATTAGTTACCTTAATGACATCATCTTAGGCTTCATTTGAGACATCTTTTTTCTAAAGCAGCTTTTAGTAAAAAAAATTTAGTTCAAAAAACTGATGTACTAAAAAGGTACTTTTGAAAGCAATAAGAA
>NW_021483389.1:0-630 GCF_001605985.2 Dendrobium catenatum | reverse complement strand
TGAGTAGAGATTGTCAAGATTGGCGGGAAGCGGCGAAGTGCGGATGGTCGTCTTGAATGAATTGTAGGCGGACGGTAGACCATTTAATATGTGTAGCACAATGTCCTCCGGATCGATCTTTGAACCTGCAGCAGCGATATTGTCAACAATGTTCTTGATTTGAGAGAGGTATTGTTGCATGGTGAGATTGTTCATTTGAAGATTGTGAAGTTCGTTCTTGAGTTGGAGAACGCGAGACCGACTGGATGGCTGTAGGCGGCGTTCAAGGATGAGCCAGATTTCGTTGGTCGTCGTGGCGGTGATGACGTAGGGAAGAATTGACGGCGAGATGGTTGAAAAGAGGGCGGAGATCAAATTGCTGTCGATTAGCCGCCATCTTGCAAGTTCTTGAGGTTTTTCCTCGGGCGGTTTGAGTTGTGAGCCCAGGAGATGGCCTGCATAGCCATTCGCCGTGAATTGTTGTAGAATCTGGATACGCCATATGGCATAGTTGTCGGCCGTGAGCGGGTGAGGTAGGAGATTCTTGATATTGGAAACCAAGAATTTCAGAGGCGCCGGAATGCTGATGTCGGAGTGATCATTTGCCGGGTCGGAGGAGGCGGAGAGGGGAGGGAGGGAGGAAGTAGAACT
>NW_021483388.1:0-431 GCF_001605985.2 Dendrobium catenatum | reverse complement strand
TTAAAAGATAAACTAAATAACACCAACAAGCTCTATATGATGTTGATTCAGAGCAATTTTATGATACGATGGCAATAATTTTATTCTTTGATGGACATCTACTCATCGATGACAACTAGGACTAGGAACGTACTGTTGAAAACTTCTTTGAGTACATGGAGTTTTAATCAGACAAAAAAGTAAAGTATGTTGCTTGTGCGTTGAGAGAAGGTGCTAATACTTGGTTGGCAAAATTATTGCAAATGAGATACTGAAGGGGAAATGATGGATATAAGATGAAATAGAAATTAGGTGCTCATTTCCTTCCAACTGATTTTGAACAAATATTTTTCATGAAATATTAACATTACATGCAAGGGGCTCATTTTGAAAGTGAATATACAAAAGAATTCTATTCATTGAGTGTATGGTACAATCTCAATGAATCCTAT
>NW_021483387.1:0-407 GCF_001605985.2 Dendrobium catenatum | reverse complement strand
TTCTCTCTATACCACTCAAAATATCTCATATTTATAGGCAAGAGAAGAGGAACCAAACAGCCCCAATGACCCTTCATATTCAAAGCAAATGAAAAGCCAACAGCCACAACATAATTCTACACTAGAAACAAAGCACCACAAGCCACGGGAAACCCCCCAACAGCCACGAGAAAGCAGCCCAGGCGGAACCCGAAGAGGCAGCTGCAAGAACCAAGGAGGCCTGCACGGAACCTAGGCACCGGAAAACCACCCAGCACAGCCAACCAAAAAGCCATTCACGGAAGCCCATGGGACAAAGGCACGAAAAACAGCCAGCCAGCCAAGGAACCCAAAAGACAAGCTCGCATTATTTTAAAAAGAAAAGGGGAGAAGAAGAGACAAAACTACTAATAAAGAGCTACTTAAAT
>NW_021483386.1:0-307 GCF_001605985.2 Dendrobium catenatum | reverse complement strand
AAAAAAAATAAAAAAATAAAGTAAAATATTATCCTCAAATTAGATGGGGACATTTAAAAAGTATTAATAAAAATATTTTTGAGAGTAAGATTCATGATTTTAAGATTTGGAGTGTTCATGAGAAAGGTAATATTATGTAAAAAAAAGTAGCTAGTAATATTATGAATGTTGCAAAGTGTGTACTTGAAAAATTAAAAGGAAAGACTTCTAATAGTATAAATAGTTGTTGGTAAAATTAAAATGTAAAAGAAAAGATAAAAAATAATAACTTTTATTATAAAAATTAATATATATATATATAAGCTTA
>NW_021483385.1:0-382 GCF_001605985.2 Dendrobium catenatum | reverse complement strand
GTAATAGTCTTAATTTTAATTGCTCTTAACAATAAATTGTGCAAATTCTTATTTCATCCATTTAAGCATTTAGTCCTGCATCATCTGGTATCAGAGCATGGCTAGCATGCGTGACATGTGCTAGAATTCATCCTAGGCTATTACTTAAGCTTGCATATTTAATTTGGCATGCATAACACCTATAAAAACATTTTAATATTCACTTACATTTGCTGTCCAGAAATTTCTGCATACATTTAGTGATCATTAAGTATTGATTTTGGGTATTTAAGGGCTGCCATCTTTGTAATAACTCTTCTAGTTGTCTAGGAACACTTTGCACTTTGTCTTAGTTGCTGTCCAAACAATTCCTGCACCATTTAGTGTCATTCTAGGGAGTCTA
>NW_021483384.1:0-317 GCF_001605985.2 Dendrobium catenatum | reverse complement strand
CGAGCGGAGGCCGAGGCCGAATTTTCGGAGCCCACAGTCTAAGCTATGAACATACGGTGAGATTATTTCACTATAATTTCTTGATTCTGATGAGAGTATTCGGAGTGTCAATATTCTGATGGATAGGATGTTTTCTATTTTATTCATCAGAAGGGGCCAAAATTAGAATATATATATATATGTCCATTCTCCTTTATTTATATCAAGGTTTAAAATTGCGTAACTGCGCCTCGAGGCGGTTTTCGTCTGTGAGGCGAGGCGTAAGCCTCGAGGCGGTCTAAGGCGTAAGCCTCACGAAGACAGAATTGCGTAAATGA
>NW_021483383.1:0-200 GCF_001605985.2 Dendrobium catenatum | reverse complement strand
TGATCGCTCGCCCGACTTTCTAATGTATGTAAATATGTCTCACATGTAAGTTGACCCATGCTTCTTAAAATTCTTTATGATTTTATCATTGTATTTAAGAAACCAATAAAAATATTTCTACATTTAAAATTATATAACTTAAAATAATTTTTATAACTTAATTAAAAAAATATAATATATAATATATTTTTATAATAACT
>NW_021483382.1:0-1544 GCF_001605985.2 Dendrobium catenatum | reverse complement strand
GAAAATCACTATCGGAGTAAGGGATGATGAAATTAAATTGACCCAAGCTCTTCAATTAAATTGATACCTACACAATGATATATACATATGAAATACCAATTGAAAGGTAGATTATTTTTTCAGAGGGTGAGGACTTAATATTTTTTGATCTGCCTCGAAACATAGATCTAAGTTGGGTACTATAATGCAGTAATCCGAACCTATCGAAAGAAGTGCAATCTGGACATATATTTTACCTGAAAAAGAAAGCATGCTAAACTATTTAGTAGTCTCAAAACCATACTGTCTAGTCTTATAAAAGATGGACAAGCTATTTAAGTTTTTTGGAAATCAGGGCCGATATCTAGATAAAATCTTAAGTAGCTCTATACTTATGAATGATAGTATGCTTTTAGAACTAATGCAATTTTAATTTTTAATTTGTTTATAATGTAATGCATGTTAGTTGAAATACTACAAATTATGGATGCTTGAATTATTTTTTTAAAAAAGCTTAAAAATATACTTTTTTAGAAGACTAGGCTTCCCTAGCCTCATGCTTCTATAAGGAAAAAAACTCTCCAAAAAATCTTAAGCCTCTCACTTGACATAGGAATTAACTTTTAGTAAGTTGACGGAATAGCACTTCCATCTATAACAAATTTTTTTTTATATAGACCCAAGACTACTATTTATAAGCAAGCAACCACTCAAAATCACATACTATTACCAAACAAATTTTGATAATGGAAGCTAAAGAAGACTAGTTGTAGGAATCGTCAAATATTGCAACACAAAGCTACCACAAATGTCTCGAAAAGCTGCAGAAGTCACACATACCTGATCACTCAAAAAGCTACTAGTGCCGCATTCGATCACAACATAAGGCATAAAGGAGTTGTAGAGTTGTGAATCATGACAATGATGGAGGAAGGCAAGAACTGGGAAGTCATGAATAATAAGCAATCACGGGAAGTTGGGGAGAAGTTATAAGAGGAGAAGCTGGCCCGTTGCATGAATAGGTGGAGTGACTCAGAAAGCTTCTTTTAGTTGTTCATCATATTTGCTTTTTGTATTTATTGAGATGAAACTTTTAGGTGCAATCAAAGTGTCTTAATAGATGTTGATTATGATTCCATCACATTGGCCTTATCTTTACTATCTTAACTTTTTGGACATGCTGAATATGACGAAAGGCGCTTTAAAAAAATATTGTCACTAATAGGTGGGTTGATATAGATCATATACCCGGCTGCATGATCAATTTAAACAACTTAGATAAGAAAATGAGTGTGATTGAAAATTTTAAAGGTACGAATCATGAATCACTAGGTAACTACCAAGAGATTTGAATTTTTTTTTCTTTTGTCATAACTATGTAGAGCCAAAGTTTGAGCAGTATCTCAGATGCCTTTTTACTCTGACGTCTTGGGACTTGCTTCCCTTAGGAAAAATTTTCTACTAACCCTATAAATCCTATTATCCCTGATTTTCTTAATCAAGCATGATATCAAATGCAGAATGGAAACATCTAAGGATATTGTAGTTTATGAACCTCCTCTTGA
>NW_021483381.1:0-312 GCF_001605985.2 Dendrobium catenatum | reverse complement strand
ACTTGGCTAGCCGTCTGGATCACATCTCTGAATCGGCTCTGGAAGGGAATTTCATGAAGGGGCTCAAACCGGAGATAAGAACAGCTGTCAGAGTGCTGGAGCCAAGGAACTTGGGCAAAGCCATGGAGCGAAGAGATCAGAAAGAAGTGCTAGAGGCAACTACTCAGGAGGATCATACAAAATGACTACTGCTGTGTTACCCTCAAAAGGGGTAGCCCCAGGGAACCAGAGGGAGGTGCTCAAGGAGAAATCCGGTGGAGGAGGAAATGGAGGATAGTTCAAAAGATTGACCGACAAAGAAATGCAGGACAA
>NW_021483380.1:0-527 GCF_001605985.2 Dendrobium catenatum | reverse complement strand
TTTCCTTCTCTTTCTCTCTCCTCAGATATTTTGATTTATAAAAATATTTTCTCTCTCCTCAAAAACGAGTTGATTTCCTTATAAAACAAAGCTGATCAGCCTGGCCGATCGCCATATCGTCCAGGACGATGTGAACAAAATTCAATCGTCCAGGACGATATCTCAGGACGATAATTAATTTTCCTCGAACGATAAAAACCCTTGCTCACTGACTTTTGTCATGCACTGATCGTCCCAGGACGATCCAAAATCGGCCCGGACGATCCTACTCCATAAAATCAGCTGTTTCACTGCACTGATCGTCCTGGACGATCTCAATATCGTCCCGGACGATCCTGGGAGGAAAATCAGATTCAGAAAGGAAAAAAAATCAAAGGAACGAGCTCTCACAAGGGGTTAGTTGGATCTGGATCTGGATCTTTACTTCCCATGAGCACAAGCACTCATAATTAATTACTCCTCTTAACGTGTAAGAAAGAACTTTCAATTGAGAATGAATAATTTTTAGGTATTTTAGCCTCAGTTGT
>NW_021483379.1:0-290 GCF_001605985.2 Dendrobium catenatum | reverse complement strand
TTAAAGTTATAAGTTAATGATAAATAATAATTAATGGAATATCTTATTGATTAATGAATTATATTATTAATTAATTGTTTTAACTTTTACAATTTTGAAACTGATCGAAGATGATCAAATTCCAACAATCAACCGTCGGGTTGAAATCTTGTAACGAATGGGGATTGGATGAAAATACAACGACGTTTGGTGGTCGGGTAGAAATCTAGCATCAGTTGGCAGCTAGGCGCGTAGTCCGACGATAGATGGTACTATGGCGGAAGTCCGACGTCAATCGGTGGCTGGGCAAA
>NW_021483378.1:0-516 GCF_001605985.2 Dendrobium catenatum | reverse complement strand
TGAGGCTGAATTTACCACCCTATCCAGATATGCTCCCTAGTTAAATCAAACGACAGAGAAAAAATGTCATAAATTTTTATCTGGACTGAAGGATGTAATTAGGCAACCCCTGGTTCCTTTTAAAATTGAAGATTATGTGGTACTAGTGGAAAAAACTAGAAAGATAGATGCAGACATGCAAAATACTCAAAGAAGACGTGATTTTCAGAAGAGGAAAAGTGGTGAGGTTATGGGAATCCCTCAGGATTCACATAGCAAGTCTTTTCCACAAAGTGGGAAATTTAATTGAAAAAAGACAAAGTCTAGCAGCAGTGACAGTTCAAGTGTGAATAGTTGTAGCAAATGTGGAAGACAACATAAAGGAGAATGTTTATCTGGTACAAACACTTGTTTCTGGTGTCATCAACCTGGTCATATAGCTAAGAACTGTCCTACTCTAAGGCAAAGACCAGCAGGAGAATCAAAGATGAATACTGGATCTCAAAGGAATGTTGGAAGACCAAGAACAGTGGAATC
>NW_021483377.1:0-227 GCF_001605985.2 Dendrobium catenatum | reverse complement strand
CACCTCGATTAGATTTTGGCTGCTGGAGACCAGAGACCGGCCCTACCTATATAACTCCATCAGTACTACCTACCTTACCTCTCTCTTCTCTCTTCTCTCTTCTCTCTTCTCTCCTTCACCGCATTTCCAACTCTGTAATTTGAAAGCTTTCAAACTAGTCTTTAATGCTTTGGGTTTGATGGAAGAGAGTCGAGTACAAATGTCAGTGGCTATGAATTTATAGCCTA
>NW_021483376.1:0-1673 GCF_001605985.2 Dendrobium catenatum | reverse complement strand
CCTACATACACTTAAACTAGTTTACTAGGACATGACTACTAGCTTTAGGTTAGGCCGATGCTTTGCTTTTTCTTTTCTGTCTCTGTGTTGTAGCGACTTGCATGTGACCCGTGTGTTGTTTGCTTTACTACTTGCTTTAGCTTTTCTGTGACTCTTTTTATGATGTTTTTTTAGCTTTCTTTTGCACTGTTGTTGTGAGCGTTAGAATACCCATAGGTTAGGCAAGCTTTTCATATTAACATTGTCTTCTTGCAGATGCACACAGCGCTAAAGGGGGCTAAAATTAATAATAATCATTTATAACTGCTTTAGGTACTCGCTTCAACTGCTTAGCCCCCAATAATTAGAGCATTGCCAAGTGTGATTTATTTTCAACATTTTCACTTATATATAACTGGTTGGACGATTTTTTATTTTGATTATAACTGCTTAGGATAACCCCTGCAGGAGAGTCTAGATTTTCTTTTCTTTCGGATGTAATGTATTTGATTATAAATATTATGAAAATCATTAAAATAAGGCTTTTTAAATTTAGAGGGGGTCCAAAGGAAAAAAGAAAACTCCTACAGGGGTTTCCTTTTTCATTTGGACATCCTTTTGGATGAAGTACTACGAGGAGCCCGAAGGGATGAAGATGATCCATAGACGAATCAAGGAAGGAAAGATGACGATTGAAGATATAAAATGCCTTATTTTAAGATTTGCGTCATTCCCAGGTTGTTGTCGGTGGAGCCCGGCCACCATTTCTTTTCTGTACTCTGTGATGTAATATTGTATAACACTTTCTATGGACACTCTTTTTTGTGAGCTTTCTTTATTTTTGCTGTATTTTTTCTTTACTTTACATGCACAGTAGAAATGGCATGCTTTTCATAGGCTCTTTTAGGATAAAACTTTTTCTACTCGTAACCACTAATAAAATTTTAAGAATTAACTCACATAGAAACATAACGATTTAGGGAATAGCCGGAATCGTCTGGGGTAGCATACATGCATTCTCTCTTCTTTTAGACAGCTTTCCCACCTATGGGTAGAGTTCAGATAATTTGGCCTATGAGGATGAAGTGCCGCACCGGGGAAAGTTTAGTCATTCTAAAAAAATTATTTTTATAAGCCTTTTTAAAATTTCATACATTCCTGATTTGGAGACTTTGACCAGCATAAACTACATTAGTAACTAACTAAAAATTAAAACTTAATTGCATTAATTTTAGATGCATAATATCATTCATAAGTGTGGGATCACTTTGGAATTTCTCTAGTTGTCGATCCCAAATTCCAATGTCTAATTACCCACCCATCTTTGATAAGGACCGGATAACATGGATTTTATACGATTATGTGATTTTAGCTGACTTCCTTTTTCAGGCGAGGAATAATTCCATGATTGCATTAGTTAGGTCGTAGATGTTAGTATCGTATGTACGATACTACATCTTTGTGTTATATATATTATTATCCATCGAAGTGTGTAGGTGAAAGACGCTATCTTCTATGGCTAATCGTATGTATAGCTCTATCTGCTCTTCCATCGGTCTACTTGTGTCGGGTGTAGAGGTCTACGACCATTTTATCCTACGGGATAGTGTGATCGTACTCTTTGCATTCGAACCATATGAGCAGAATCCTTTCGGAGACCTACAGATTTCTGGCGACCATGGTGGGATAGGTTT
>NW_021483375.1:0-379 GCF_001605985.2 Dendrobium catenatum | reverse complement strand
GTATTTGTAATAGTTTCTAGGACTCCTTATATAGAAAAGACAAGAAAAATCATCCAAAAAATAGCTAATTTCATGTTTTTCTGCACAATGGATAGTCCCGTACGAACCTGAGTTAGTACGGATGAACTGTGTAAAAAATGTCCCGTTCGAATCATTTGTGCATCAGTACGAACCAATTTTGTCCCGGGACGAAATAGGTTCGTCCTGGGACAAAAAATTTCATCCGGTACGAACAGTTATATCAAAGGTCGTTTCAGAAAACTGCAGAATATTGCCAAAAACTATCATAGTCGGTCCCCATCGTCCTAGGACGAACTAGACTTCATCTAGACGAAATTATTACAAAGAGCAACTCTTCCTGGGACGAAAATATTTCGTC
>NW_021483374.1:0-351 GCF_001605985.2 Dendrobium catenatum | reverse complement strand
GATTTTCAAAACCTAGAGATTGCTCAACATAAACATTCTCTTATATCACCGCATTCAAAAAGGCACTTTTAATATCCATGTGATACAATTTAAAACCTTTAAAATAAGAATAAAACCTAATTGCTTCAAGTCTGGCAACAAGGGCAAAAATCTCTTCAAAATCAAATCTCATATATTTGAATATACCCCTTCGCCATCAATCTTGCCTTTTTTCTAATCACAACTCCTAAATCATTCATTTTATTTTTGAACATCCACTTAGTTCCAACAATACTTTGATCCTTTGGCTTTTTAATAACTTCCCAAACATCATTCCTTATAAATTATTTCAACTCTACTTGTATGGCCAAT
>NW_021483373.1:0-445 GCF_001605985.2 Dendrobium catenatum | reverse complement strand
AGGGTCTTTAAGTTCATTATGTTGACCGATGCACGTGGATCAATAAGGACTCTTGATAACTTAAATTTTCTCACATCTACAGTAATGTAAAGGGGACGATTATGGTCAGCAGTCAAGAGCAAATCTTCGTCTGAAAAAGTAACTACAGGAACCTCTTTGAAGTAAAATGCCTCACCTTTTGAAGTTGCAGCCAACTGGGTTAAACAAATCTCGGGGTCGAGAAGTTCTTTAATCAAAGACTCCCTCATTTCTTTGGAGAGAAGGAGGGCGTCATAAATACTTAATTTTGCTAGCAACTTCCTAAGGTGGGCTAAAACATTTTAATCAACCTTATGAACGACAGACTCAAAAACCGGAGGAATTAAAGGAAAGTTTGATTGTTGAGGGGAATTTGGATTTAGATCTTCAAAGGGAATTTGCTTGCCTTTCTCCTAAGGGGGAAGCC
>NW_021483372.1:0-243 GCF_001605985.2 Dendrobium catenatum | reverse complement strand
TTCTAAGAAGGTAACCATCTTTCTCCTCTTTTGGCGCGTTTTTTCGACAAATCCTGTTGAGACAGAAAAATCACGTAGGTGAACAGTGCAACGCCAATATTGTTGTCGCACTATTCACCTGCAAGCAAATAGCGGAAGAATTGACGTTCGGCTGGAGCGACCGGACGCCATATGCATGTTTGACGTTCGGTTGGAGATGCCCTTACACGCGTATCCCCCTTTGTTCCGGTCATGGAATAGATG
>NW_021483371.1:0-262 GCF_001605985.2 Dendrobium catenatum | reverse complement strand
AAATCAGTAGTGGAACTTTATAACTGGGCGAGGCCCTGTGGTTTTTTCCCTTTTTGGGTTTTCCACGTAAAACCTTCATGTTCACTTTATCTTTTCTGTTTGTGTGCGAAATACTCGTGCAACGCTAGGACGCGAATTTACAAACTCTACCGCAGCGTATATTCTCGCACGCAACAGGGTCCAACCCGGATTTTCCGGGTCGAGTTTTCATGTCGTGTCAAAAATTGACACCCCTAATAATAAGTAATAATATCTATATTAT
>NW_021483370.1:0-200 GCF_001605985.2 Dendrobium catenatum | reverse complement strand
CATCCCCTTGCAAATGTCTAGTAAGAACATCCATAACCAAAGCAAAAATATATGTGATTAAAGCTTATCCTTGATGTAATCCAACTAAAGTAAGAAAATACTTGGTCAAACTACCTTGTGTTTGAACATAAGTAGCAGCTCATGCATACATATCCTTACTGACCTGAATATAAGCACTATGAACACCTTTCTTTTCTAGA
>NW_021483369.1:0-248 GCF_001605985.2 Dendrobium catenatum | reverse complement strand
AATATTTAAACACACAATTATCATTTTATTTACTATTCTTAAATTGATCATTCAGGTAGACCACCTATTCACTTAATTACAAATAATACTATATATACAAATAACTCATGTATATAAACTAAGCAACAATATTGTCAAAAAGGGGAGATTATTACGTGCAAAGTTTGAGTACAGAGAATCATTTAGTTTTGTGAATGTGAACAGTAAGAGCACATGAGTGATTAGTAAAAGAGCGGTGGTGAATAATA
>NW_021483368.1:0-213 GCF_001605985.2 Dendrobium catenatum | reverse complement strand
GCTTTTTACCTTTCCCCAAAAAAAGTAAAAGTAAGCTGCAGCTTTTTACCTTTCCCAAAAAAAAATAAAAGCAAGCTCAGCAGTTTTCATTGGTTAGATTCAAATAAAAGTAACATTATATATTATTTTATGGTAGGAAATACCGAATTGCAGCTTGAGTTTTTTGGAATTCCCACCCGATAACCCGCCTTCTTCATTTTGAATTACCGCCTT
>NW_021483367.1:0-277 GCF_001605985.2 Dendrobium catenatum | reverse complement strand
AGGCACCCTCCGAGTATTGCACTAATTAAGTGTCTCTGCTTTAGCCTCCACAGCTAGGCGGAGAAGCCTTTACAAATTAACTTCAACCTTCCCTGGTGCGGCGGAGTCGCCGGGTCCTTTGAAACCAAAGAAATCTTCTTCTTTGGTGAACTTCCCTCAAGACAAGCCTTGAATCCGACGATATTAAGGTGAAAGCCTGCCGAAGAAACCGTGTGGAATCCCCCTCTACACTCCCTTGAGTCCCCCCTCACAGGATCTTCTTCCTCTCTCAAGCTTC
>NW_021483366.1:0-478 GCF_001605985.2 Dendrobium catenatum | reverse complement strand
CAAAGCTGCTGAATATTATGCTTCAAGTTTGGACAAATATGCGAAGAAATTAAGCTTGAAAAAACTACAAAAACCAAGCAAAAGTCATCAATGCCGAGCGAAGGTAGAAATCATGCATGATAGGGCTTAAGTTCTAGTAGAACTTTATTGTAGTGGGAACTGTGGACTTTGACGATAAGCTTGTTTGTACGTGGAGGTGAAGCCAAGGTTGCTGTAGATTTTGATTTAGAAGAGAGGTGGAAATCTGTAGACTTTGACGTTAAGAAGAATAGAGCAAGTGATAAAAGTTATAACCGAAAGGGCTTGTGGAGCTAACAAGGGTAAAACTGAGAGGAGAAGATCTCCAACTAATTTTCCAAGCCAAGAATAATGTCATTTCTGGATAAATGGTCTATTTATAAGTTACATGTTGTTTAAGGCTTCATTTGGGACGGCTTTTTTTATTGATTCTTAAAACAAATTCTTAGTAAAAAATTAA
>NW_021483365.1:0-340 GCF_001605985.2 Dendrobium catenatum | reverse complement strand
CCTTCGCTAGACCACCACCTATGGCCCTGAACTCTACCAGACCACCACTTGAGGCCCTAAACTCCGCCAGACCATCAATTAACGCCCGAGTTCTACCAAGTCACTGCAAGACTACTAACTGACACCCTAACTTTCAAGTGACGCCAAATTTAACACTAGACTTCGACCATATGATTGACATTTGTAATCTGATCGCCATCAAGGACGAGTCAGCCCACTGTACTCAACTCAAATTCTAGTAAAATCTTTTCAGCTGGGTTAGGCCCTGTGATTTTTCCCCTTTCCGGGTGTTTCCACGTAAAAAATATTGTGTTCTCTATATGTGAGTTGGATATCTGTG
>NW_021483364.1:0-229 GCF_001605985.2 Dendrobium catenatum | reverse complement strand
GGGAAATTCTAGAATTTAGAGTTGTTCAAATAAAAAAAAATAAAAAGTTTGTTATCTAACGGAAAAATTTTGTTTTTTTTCAGCAGTACTTTTTCAACTTGGCCCGCCTTTTATGATGGATGAAAGAGGTGGCGCTTAATATAAGTATATGGATAGCTGAGGCCTTCATCAAATCGCAAACACTGATCAGCTCAGAGTAAAGGAAGAGATTTAGAGAAAAATAGCAATA
>NW_021483363.1:0-232 GCF_001605985.2 Dendrobium catenatum | reverse complement strand
ACATGATTTGGACATTGGGAACTCTCAAATCCTTGGGATTGTTCTACAAACACATCCTCTTTTATTTTTCCATTTAAAGAGGCACTCTTAATATCCATTTGAAAAAGCTTAAATCCTTTATAACAAGCAAATGCTAATAGCACTCTAATGGCTTTCAATCTAGCTATAGGTGCAAAAGTCTCCCAAAGTATATCTCTTCTATTTGGTTATACCCCTTAGCCACTAATCTTTC
>NW_021483362.1:0-269 GCF_001605985.2 Dendrobium catenatum | reverse complement strand
GAGGGGGGGGGGTTGTTTTGATGGGTGAATATTTCATGAGGGGAATCAGGGGATGGAGGGCTGTATGATGGATATTTCTCGACATTAACCATATCCATTTCAGCCTGGCCGGGAAATTGCCTGGAAGACATTACAAATCTGACTTTTCTTTATATTAGCAAATAAGTTAGTGACCACCTCTGTAGTATATACAATATCATCGGCCCATCGTAGAAAACGGGGCCTTTTGTCAATATACATAGGAGCATGAAAAGAAGTATGCTCCAGGA
>NW_021483361.1:0-509 GCF_001605985.2 Dendrobium catenatum | reverse complement strand
GAACATCGTCCAGGACCAACTAGAATGCACCACATCATCACCCCTTCGCTCGATACCGCTACGTGGCTGCACCTGATTGGCCTCCAGACATAGAGCCAGGAGAATAGGATCAGGAACTAAGAAAATTCAAGTAAATTCTTTGACAGTGTAGGGGAGACAATTAAGTGTAGTCTCCAGGATGCTTTTCACCAGTTAACTAAAATTCTTTTAGTAATTGATAATTACTGTACTGATAGCCTATTAAGACGAGAAAATATTAGTAAGAGCATCATATCTGTGGAATTATTATAAATAATTTGAGCAACCTAACTTGAGCAACACTGAAATAATGACCTCATTTCTATACAGAACTAGATCTAACATCTACCTTTTAATATTCAGAACCATTGTGGTTTCTGTTGCCCCCTTGCCATATAAAATATAGAGGTTTTCACCTTTTCTTTGCATCTTTATCAACATGGGCTCCCATTTCTCATCACTTTTACTTAATTCCTTCACTGAATATCATG
>NW_021483360.1:0-262 GCF_001605985.2 Dendrobium catenatum | reverse complement strand
ATACAATTTTAATCCATACATAATGTTTAGTTTAATTCTGCACTATTTTTACAACTTGATTAATACCAGTTCAACATGATTAGCTGAAGTTCTTTAATATTGCATCATATAAATAAATAGTGATATAATATAATTAGTTCAATCAAATAATAGTTTATGCAACATGAACCCTAGGATGATTTAATATTGTCTAAAAGATTGCTCTATCGATCATCTAGTTTGATCCATCCCTTACTATATAATCATAAATCTTAATTAACCT
>NW_021483359.1:0-277 GCF_001605985.2 Dendrobium catenatum | reverse complement strand
GCAGGGAGTGGGTGACAGAGAACTACATCATCCTAAATCTATCTGCTTATTTATGCAAATGTAGACTCGAATTATTACCATCAAAACCACTTGGCCTAAAGGCTGACTTCTTTGTTGCCGCCTAAAGTAAGTCGGTCAATCGTTCTAAGTGCTTTGGTTCACTTTATGCTCCAGTCAACCCACTCTCAAATTTATTATGTTAATTTTTTTATTATTAATCTTTAAAATTTTATTAATGTGCTATTAAAAAAAACTTAACTTTCACGGATATCCGATT
>NW_021483358.1:0-219 GCF_001605985.2 Dendrobium catenatum | reverse complement strand
TCATATTTATAAGTTATGTTAAGAAATAATTATATTTGAATATATTAAAATTTTGAAATTTTTTGGAGAACAAAAAAGTTGAAAGATAAGTTAAGTAGTTGAAGCCAAGGTACAATCAATTAAACCTTTTTAGAGAACAAAAAAGTCATATTAATAAAATGTCACATAAGTTGCGTTGCAATTAGAAATTATCGATACATTAAAGAAAATTTTACAAAA
>NW_021483357.1:0-299 GCF_001605985.2 Dendrobium catenatum | reverse complement strand
GAAGATTCAAGGGATCCAGGTAAAGGAAGACTTCCTTTCCTTGGAATTGGGGAGTAAGGATGTCATCCTAGAGATGAAATGGTTGCAGGCCTTGGGGGAAACCAAGGACAATTGGAGAGCACTCACGATGGAATTAATGGTGGATGGGAGAAGGTGGTCATAAGGGGAGATGCAGGGCTATCCAAAGCCATCACATCACTTAAGACCATGGTTAGGGACGTACAAGGGCTGGGGGAAGATTATCTGATGGGACTACACAGGTTGGATGCGATCAGATTGGAAGAGGGAGAGGATGTTCC
>NW_021483356.1:0-360 GCF_001605985.2 Dendrobium catenatum | reverse complement strand
AAGCCATCCATAGAAAACAGTGAAACAAGAAAAAAAAAAGGGAGGTGCTGTAATACCCTATTTTCATAAGATAAAACTTCAATATTTCTTAAATAAATTGCACTCTAAAAATACCAATATTCACAACAATCATAAAAAAAGCATGTCGCTGTATTCTACTCGTCAAATGGATCAATTTGCTATATAGAAGTGAATGCTAATTCACAAAGATGTGAAAGTTATTGAATTAAATCTTATTTGAATTTTATTGTGGCAAAAGTTAGATAAAGATTCAGAATTCTCACTTAGGGAGACAAGCATTGATGGTGGCTTAGGGTAAAATAAATATTGAGGCATAGTGACCTCAAGAGGCAATGCAAC
>NW_021483355.1:0-295 GCF_001605985.2 Dendrobium catenatum | reverse complement strand
GATTTTCTTTGATAAAAATTCAAAAATCCAAAAATTTTTGGTAATCGTTCGGGACGAAAAATTTTTGTACGGGACTATGTATGTAAAATTCAGTTTGCGAGATTTCTAACCGTCTTAAGAGCAGTTTTTAATGAATTTCGTCTGTACGATCTACACGATCGTCCGGGACGAAATATTTTTTCTTTCTCAAACGACGGGACGATTGAATATAGCAGTTGAACGGATAAGACAGTTTTAATTATGAACTTCGTCCGTACAAACCTTTGGTTCGTCCAGACGAACATATGTCGGTTCA
>NW_021483354.1:0-1062 GCF_001605985.2 Dendrobium catenatum | reverse complement strand
CATTGGTTTGTGCTCCAACAAATAGATTATTTGAAAAAGCTTCCCACAACTTTGAGCTTGAAGGAAGAAGATGTAACTTAGAAAGTTACAAAATTCATAGAAAACCTTTGAATATTTGATATTCAAAGAGGGGTGATCATTCACTTAAACTTGGGTTAAGTGCATGGAGAGAAAAGGCTAGGTTTTAAATCCTAAGCCTAAGCGGTGATGTTCAATTGTTGGACTTAGTTTCAAACAATTAAGAGAAAGAACTTGGAGTTTGGTTCGAAGTTCAATAACACCATGCAATGATAAGTAGAAGTTTAGTGGAAACTTCAAATTACCATACATGAAGGGATTTGCTAGCTTTGTGTTGTTAGCAAATGAAGAGGGGACTCAGAATTTACTTCTAAGAGTTAGAGCCATGTAATGATATTGGTTAGAGCCTTTGGAGACTCCAAGTATCATCCATGGGGGAATGTGTGTTGGTGTTATGCTCCAACAAACGAGGTGGGAGAACTTGGGAGTTGGTTCCAAGTTAGAAAGAATTTATGCAATGACATGTTTGAAGCTTGGGGTGCTCCAAATGTCATTGCATAAAAGATGTAATTTTATAGTTTTTGAACTACAAATTAAGAGATTCATCTACCAATATAGGTTAGGCAAATGAGATAGGCTAGATTTAGAATTCTAAGCCTAAAAGGGAATTCTTTCATTGATTTTTTGTGTTTCAAAATGAAGGAAAGAGGTAGCTTAGATTTTTTTTGGTTCTAAGCTACAAGATTTTCATATAACAATAGCTTGGAATTTTGAGAGCTCCAAATCATCACATATGAGAGGAGGGTTTTCCCAAATCAAATTTAATATGATTTTGGAGATTTGAAAGTTTCTAAGAGAAACCTAAAGATCCATTTTGGCAAGATCTAAGAGAGACCTAAGAATAGGCATGTAGTGAAACCTAGACTTTTGGAATCCTAGGTTGAGAGCATTCATGCAATGGAAAGATGGAGTTTTGTGGTGCTCCAAATTACCGTGCATGAGGGAGAGTTATTCATTTGTCAACTTCATGACTTGGCAAACGAA
>NW_021483353.1:0-759 GCF_001605985.2 Dendrobium catenatum | reverse complement strand
GCTTCATTATGATAAAAACTATCACACAAATCCCCTGGTTCGTAGTTTATACCTATTATTTGTTGGGATTACCATTAGAAGCATTTGGCATGAGAGGATTGCAAATCAATAAACAGGACCAAATAACCAACTTTTTCAGCTTCATAATGGTTTATCTTTGAAGCCAGAGAGCTTGGTGGTTCGCATTAAATGGTAGGTGAAACTAAATACCTTAAGCTAGAAGTCTTCTAAGTTCTTGAATAATGCAATGGAAGATGTTTTAAAATGTTGCTATAATTTTTATTGCTTGGCTTTCTGGTTATTTCTAGAATTTTTGGGAGGTTTGGCAGGAGTTTTATTTTATCTTATTTGGCAACTTTGGCCTTTGTTTTGGCATTCTAATGGATTCTTCTTCATTTGGTTATATTCTGGAGCCAACACTTACAGATCAGATTATAGGATGATGATGGGTATGATCAACCGGATAAAATACAGTGAATGAAGAAAGCACTCAACCATACATTTTTATTATGGATGCAGCTCATTTACTAGATTACTATAGAGTTTTATTAAAATATTCATTTCACTTGAATTCCCATCCGCCTTCCATAAACATACAATTAAAAAATGCATTTTGGTCTTTGCGGGTGTTGTTTACCACAGTTTTTAGTTTAGTTGAAAGTTTTTTTTATTATTACATAATGTGTCAACAGTTTTTAAATTCACATAAATTTTGTAATTCGTCTTTTTCCCTTTTTGACTATTTGATTGAAGAGCTGG
>NW_021483352.1:0-1633 GCF_001605985.2 Dendrobium catenatum | reverse complement strand
GGTTATGACCTTCGTCACTAGTCGATTTTAGTCCCTCTGAAAATTATTGCCCTACCAAAATCGTGGGATCTCAATCGCTCGCTAAATATGATCCTCAGACCTCCATCACCTACAAACTATGGTCCTCAAATCATTAATACCCTACTATGATTCTTCCAAGTTCTTCACTTCTCAACTACCATCCCTTTAACCTCTATCACTCACCGATTATAATTTATTTGACCTTTACAACCCACCAAAAATTATCAATTAGACCTCCATTGTCGCACACTAGCCCCTTCAACCTTTTTGCATGACTATAACTTGTCCATCCTCAGTTATCTAACTATGGTCCTAACAACCTTCATCACCTGATATTGGTTACACTGGCTCATATTTTTAACTCAATTAAATAATGTCTTTAAAGTGGCGCTAAGAGAAGCATATTTACTAATTTTTAGAGAGGATCCCTAATACTACTAGCTGGTAGTGTACTGGAGTATCCCAGATATGTGAGGAGACATACACGATAATGTTATCTATTTATTAGATAAAGCCTTCATACATGATGATGGATTACTATAGAGAGGATTGGAGGTTACATTTTTGTCTAGGACATATCAGTATAGATTTACATATGGATAGAGACTTGCAGGATATTAAATCTCTAGTCAAGGTTTTGTGTGCGGAATAAATAAAAGATATGTGAATGAGAGACAGAGACAACCCACATAGTCAACAATGACACCACATCCAATACAACAGAGAGTATATAGTTTAAGTCACTAGGAAGTCATAGATGCTCTAGAGTGGCTCGCTAGTATAAGTTATCTTTTGAATATCATTCTTTTGATTTAAATGCTATAAATTGATTGATTTATATTCATATGATTGAATGATTAACACGCATATTGATTAACATACATAAATGATTTGATTTGATTGATAAGTGATGATTAATGGCTGATATGAAGGACAAGTGTTACTAGTAATAGAGGATATGTATTGAGAAATATCGAGGGTAATATGTTTCTAAGATGGGAAGATTGTAATAGCTTAAATTTTGACCTAGTTAAATAATTTTGTTTAGAGTTATTATAAGTCAAATTTGTAATCTGTCTTTTCCATAATATAAATGTTATTGTGTTTTAATTATAATCAATTTTTTTCTAATTTTAGAAAATGACACATGTTAGTAGAAGTAGGATTTTTTGAGACCATTAGGTGTACATTTTGCAAATTGATTTCTCTAAAGTTTTCTAAACATGATGAGTTATTTTATGAGTATATATTTTTATAATTTTTTGTGCTCAAAATTTAAAAATATAAAATAATTTATATGAATATTTGCTAAAATTTAAAAAAATGGAATATCTACTAATATACTTTTATATGATTTTATTATAATATATAAATCCACTTACATAATTCCTCAAATGTTTAGTTGATTCACTTTTCCCCCAAGCCAGAGAGTGAAAAATTAAATTAAAGAATAAAAGAGGGCTCTTTATGACACAAATATTAAATCTAAAGATGATGTTACAAGAATGAAATATTTATTGAAGTACTCTTTAAATGTTGACAAATTAATATTTTATTTGTGTCATATATTCATGTACTATATTTAATTTTAACTAACCTTATGTGGATGTTA
>NW_021483351.1:0-2753 GCF_001605985.2 Dendrobium catenatum | reverse complement strand
AAAGAGAGAGATATGAGCTCGAAATCTAAATCATGGATTCCAAACAATAATGACTCCGGTGATCAACAACAAATTAAAAGCTTCCTTGAAAAACTAGTTTGCATGATTCTGCGTCTTTTTTGGACACTCAATGATTTCTTGAATAAGCGAAAAAGTAAAAGATCATTTTCAAGAACTTATGCATAAGTAAATTCGAGCATTGTACATACTGAGGGCATCTCCAACGAACGTCACGAGTGTTTGGCGTCATTCCTTCGCATCAGCGAACGAAAAATCCTCCATTTGCTTGCGGGTGAAACAGTGCAACGCCAATTTGGCGTTGCACTGTACGTCCAGCCATTTTTCTCTGTCAACCGGAAAAATCGGGAAAGGAGAAGGGTCGTTACCATTGGCGCAGAAGCAAAAAATGGCGTGGATTGGAGCAAGCACCACGCCATTTTTTGCTTTTTGCGGTAAATTTTGACAGGAAAAATTTAGAGTTTCTCGGTTGGAGATGACCTGAGCGAGTTAGTTTTTATTGATATGTCTTCTACATGATTTTCATATAAAAGATAGTAGGATGCACCGTCCTTTTTGTGCAATTAACTCAATACGCCACAAATCTAAATGTTACGTACATAACAAACACTGGCGGAAACCATGTTTGCTGTTAGGGGGGGCAATTGCCCCCCTCAAAAAAAAATAAAATTTCTTAGAAGAGTAAAAAAAAAAAAAAAATTTATAGAAGTAAAAATTTTTTTGCCCTCCTAAAAAATTTCATTTTGCCCCCTAAAAATTCTTTTGTCATAACTTGCACTAAAATATTTTATATATTTTTCACATTTTGTTCTAATATTCTTTTTTCATGAAGTTTAATACACTTTTTTTTCTTTTTTTTTTCTTGCTTAATTTTTTTCATATATATAGATTATAATATTATTTTTTAATATTTAATTTATTTTTTGTGCTGTATTTGCCGCCCCTCAAATTGAAGCCGGGTTGCCGCCCCTGAACATCACTAAACATATCGAGATGTCCTTACAAAAGTCTAAATATTCACCAACTATTCAAATTCCAGTTACACTATCAACTTGCAGACATATTTTACTGTGGCTTTCCATTAGCCCAACTTTCCTTTCTCATATCCAAGATAGCCATCAAAGGATAATCTATGTCCCCAAACTTGAGAGACGGTATTACATATATTTTTTGTAGATAAAAGAAAGTAATAAATTTTAATTTTTATCTAAATAACAAGATTCCTTTTTAGCACTAAAATGAAAAAAAAAGGTCATTTTACTTGATAAAATTTATATTAGAAATAACTTTATTGTATTTATATCTATATTTATATTTATATTGAGATTAATACATTCATTTAAATATCCTCTATAATACAAATTTCTGCATATGGTTTGCTTTCTTTCTTTTCTTTGCACTCCAACTTTTTAAATTCGATTCAGTTGACCTTCTCTTCAAGTATCAAAATCAACTAAATGAAATATTCTGTAGAATAAAAGTAAATTTATGAACTGACCCAATAAAGTTTATTCTTTATTCTCTTTTGATTTTAGCCGCAAAAATTTATTTACTGACAATAAGAAGAAGTGAATGCAGAGAACATTTGCAGCTCATTTTGGTCTATTGTTTTTTTTTTTTTTAACCAAAATGAAATATATAATAATAGCAAAAGATACACCACAAGATCACAGCAGGGCCACATCAGGAGAATTACAATCAGGGAAACACAAAAAGTAACAAGTTCAAACAATCTGAGAGAAAGACAGACCAAATTAGAAGCAATAGAACTCAGACCGGTACCTAGTTGCGAGGGAAAGGCCATCCAAGGAGGACCAAATAAAAAGTAAGGAAACCAAGCCAACAAGCCACACCGAGCCACCAACGTTGCCAACCAATCACTGGCCATCCAAGGCACATACAATAAGACTGCTTCATCATAGTCCTGTTCCAAAACAACCAAAGCAACCGAAATCGAAATAAAACTAAATACCACAACCACAAAACTAGCAAAAGTGAAAATCATTTCTTCTTAGATTTCCTATTATGATGCCTAACATAATTATAATCGAGCTAGCCGGTTTCCAAATTGCTTTCAATAATATCCTCCCCTCCAGCAGATGACATGTCATCATGTAACCAATCACATTGCCACCGAACACTATCTCTAGCAAGATGGGCTAACATATTAACATTCGAAATAACATAAATAGGCACATCCACCAGAGGCACCACGACTCCTGCTTCCCCTAAATCAGCCAAGGATTCATCACCACCATCGGCTACAGAAACATAATTATTATCTGACAAGTCCACACCATCAGCATGAATATGACTATCTCTAAAATTAACACAACAATTAATATCATACAAGGCCACACAGTCAGGAGCCACATAGGATTAGGGTTTGAGTCTTACATATGTAATATGTGTCTGAATTTGCCTTAATTAGCCTAAATGCCTATAAAAAAATAAAAACAAAACACCAGCATGCTTAGTCGTGCATGCATAATAATGACAAAATAAAAATTCTTTTATAATCCTTAATCTTATAGATGTGAACAAAAAATAATACATCATTAAGACTTTTGTGAGATAGTTTTCTTACTATTTTATACAGCTGTTTTATAGTATGAATTTTTTTTTTAAAAACAACAAAATGATAATGACAAAAAACTATCTCAGGCAAAGCCTTAATGGGGGAGATGAAGCTATCAATAAGTTCTATAAGTTACTTTTATCATTAGAAGTATATG
>NW_021483350.1:0-348 GCF_001605985.2 Dendrobium catenatum | reverse complement strand
GGATAAAGGCTTGATGTTGTTGTTGTTGTTGTTGTAGTGTCGGACTCTTTTTACTTTGCAGCATTGCCAATATTTGGAGAAAACTGACTTATCAAAGATATGAGGACTTGAGTCACAACCAATGAACTTGTTTTGCTACGATCACAATTATCTTAATCACGGAATATCTATACGAAGGGCTTATATTCATTTAGGCTGACAAATATCCTTCCAAGTGTCTGCATGCAAAACATCTGACTGAACATTACAACTTCATAAGAAGCTTCAGGCCAGATGTTGAAATTTTTAAGAATGGAGCTGATGAGGTCATTGATCAACGGTTCAGACACGTGTATCGCCAGAAGCATC
>NW_021483349.1:0-258 GCF_001605985.2 Dendrobium catenatum | reverse complement strand
TAGTAAAATTTCTTAATATTTTTTGGCATTTTTTTTTCAGATTTTTCAAAGGATTCTTTTGAATCAATTTGGTATTTTTTTTTAAAGACATCATATTGTAACATATTTTCAAAGCCTCTATATGTATGGTGCATATATTAATTAAAATTTAAAGAGGTTTCATTAAAAAGATACTATTCCTTTTTTTTAAAAAAAATAAATATTTATGTCAATTTTAGAGCTCTTCATGGTGGGAAATAACAAATAATGATCAAAAGA
>NW_021483348.1:0-457 GCF_001605985.2 Dendrobium catenatum | reverse complement strand
TGTGGGACAAAAAAAAAAAGAAAATTTCCAATGAGTATAAACCTCTCTAGTGGCACATGAATAAGAAATACATGAATTAGTAGCTTGGAACATCACTTATGAATTTAAGAATTGTGAAATAAATAATATTCCAAAGAAAATAGGGCTAGCTTCTTCCTAAGACAAATAATATGCTCAAAGCATAGATAAGGAACTTTAAATATGACATGACAATAAGAATATCACATGTAATTCCCTCATCACAACCCTATTAAATCAAAGCCATCATAATGAGGAGGAAAATTGTTAATAAAGTCAAAATCTAATCCAATCAAACTTAGCTTTTAGTCCCATCTTATATTATTCCAATATTGAAAAATACAATCCATACGTGATATAATTAAAGTCTCTACTTACTTAAGCTTTAAGCAAAGTGATTAAACATTTAATCTCATCTTCATGTTAAAAATAGTAAATT
>NW_021483347.1:0-1257 GCF_001605985.2 Dendrobium catenatum | reverse complement strand
ATCTTGCTCTCCGATTCATCCTTAAAATTTTTAAAATTTTTTCAAGTTTAGCATAAGATGATTTTAAATTTTCATGATTTTTATTCAAGTTATCAAATTCATCAAGTAATTCCATGTGGTTGTCATCAATTAAAGCATGATCTTTCCTAAGGATTTCATTTGTAGTTCTTCAAATTCTAAACTTAGACTAGCATGTATTTTTTTCATTTTCCTATATGCATCATACATGTTTTCAGAAACTTCAAAAAGTTTATCATAACTTGAGTCACATACCTCTTCTTGATCTGACCGATCAAGACTATCGGCCATTAAGCACAGATTAGTGATTTCATCTTCCTTTTCTGTCTCTGACAAGTCCGAAGCTGAGTCCGCTGAAAAAACTCTTTGAAATTTCTTCTTACCTTTCTT
Organism: Dendrobium catenatum; assembly: GCF_001605985.2. Classification (NCBI taxonomy): domain Eukaryota; kingdom Viridiplantae; phylum Streptophyta; class Magnoliopsida; order Asparagales; family Orchidaceae; genus Dendrobium; species Dendrobium catenatum. The sequence goes on along the minus strand of NW_021483347.1, from coordinate 849 downwards.
CACAAAAGGTTTCTCCTCTACCTTCTTCTTGCTATGAGTGGCTTTGAGTTTTGGGCACTCTGTCTTTATATATCCAGATTTCCTGCACTCATAGCAAATAACATCATTCGAAACTTTTGCATTTCTATTAAATTTACCTCTATTCCATTGTTGACGTCTCTTCTGCTTCCTCATAGTCATTAATGCGATGTCGTCTTCATCCTCAGGTTGTGAGTGTTCACTCTCAGACTCCTCCACTTTCAGTGCTATGTTCTTCTCCCTTCATAGTTCACATGCATCAATCTTTCTTTAGCTAACTCCTTGCTCGTAAGCAATTAGCGAACCAAGAAGATTGTCAGTAGAGTAAATCTTTAGATCTTTAAACTATGTAATTGCAATAATTTTAGCATCATAAGCAGTAGGCAAACAACGAAGAATCTTATTAACCATTTCAGCATTCGTTAGTTCCCTACCTAATGCATGTAAAGAGGTGACTATTTGTGTGAATCTTGTGTACATATCAGAAATGGATTCATTAGATTTTATGCGAAACAGTTCATAATCATGCAACAAGATATTAAGTCTAGATTGCTTAACCTCATCCCCTCATATGTTATACAAAGTCTATCTCATATGTTATTTCTACTCTTGCAAGTTGATATATGCAACTTGAAACAAAAACACAAAGAGAGAACAAAGAGAATCAAGATTCACTTCTTTTAGAAATTTAAGACACCACTTGGAGAACAAAATAGGCTAAATAAATAACTAAAATTTAGAATAGAGAAGAAGTGATCATCCAACAAACCAAAGCAAAAGAAAGTTAGTAAAATAAACAAACTAAAACAAACAAACGCTATCCTCAGAACA
>NW_021483346.1:0-226 GCF_001605985.2 Dendrobium catenatum | reverse complement strand
CTAGCTATGGGGGCTAAAGGAGAGTCACGTTTGTAGTACAATACTTGGAGGGCACCTCCGGGGAGTGGATGTAGGTCGAGTTGACCGAACCACTATAAACCCTTGTGTTCTTATTTTTTACTGTTTTTGCATTTATTTTCTTCCGCACTTGTTTTTATGGTGATTTGGTTTGTGATAATCGTTCCTTTGCTTAAAGAAATTTTTAAAATACCAATTAACCCCCCCC
>NW_021483345.1:0-292 GCF_001605985.2 Dendrobium catenatum | reverse complement strand
GTATCCTAAGGAGGCTGGTTCCTCGAGCCTGGTGGCAAAACGCCACGAATCGATTAATGACAAACTCAAATTAATCAAAATTTAAAAATCAGCAACCAAACACTTTTAATTAAAATTCATTAAATTTCAGACTTTATTCAAATCAAATCACTTAATTATATCGAGTACCACTATGTAACCCAGGCCTACGAGGCTATTTACTTAGCCCCAAGGAAGGTGAAATGAACTTCACGGCCTCAGTGTGAAACAAAGGTAGTTTCCAAAAAATAATTAATAATTAATTTTAAAAGAT
>NW_021483344.1:0-322 GCF_001605985.2 Dendrobium catenatum | reverse complement strand
ATCATACAGGATGATCCTAGCTTCGTAGAAAGATGAATGTCTCGAGTCTATTCTTGTATGAAGATCATACGGGATGATCCTAGCTTCAAATAAGGATGAACATCTCGGGTCTATTCTTGTACGAAGATCGTACGGATGATCCAAACTTTGACAAGGATGAACATCTCGGGTCTGTTCTTATACAAAAAAAAATTCTAAGTATGGATTATACGGGATGATTCCAATTTCATGCAAGGACAAACATCTTGGGTCCGTTCTCACTCATTTCGTCTCAATGTTTCGTACAGACAAATTTTAAAATTATCTAATTGTTTATACCGGA
>NW_021483343.1:0-390 GCF_001605985.2 Dendrobium catenatum | reverse complement strand
TGACATCTCCAAGAGGGAGAAAAAGGATTCCAAGTTCTATGCCTTCACTAGGAGGGTGAAAACAAGTGAGGCCCTCTGCTGCATCGGGTTGGTGGAAGAGATTTTGTAAGGGCTTCTCCACCTTGTTGTGGAGGCAAAAGGAAAGACAACACTTTTAATGAAATACCTAGAAAGTAGGGTTTTAGGGAGTAGACCACTATAAATTTTTATGTGTTTTATTCTTATTATTATTTTTTTAAAGAATGCATAAAATGCAATATTATTAAAGGAAAATCGTAGAGAAAGCATCCTACCGATTCCTCCTTTAACATTTTAAGAAATGTAGGAGGAATATTATTCAAGGTTACATCTTTCCAAACAAAAGAAGAAAAAATAGCATAGTTAGCACAA
>NW_021483342.1:0-540 GCF_001605985.2 Dendrobium catenatum | reverse complement strand
TGTGGAAATCTAAGATGCATAAACCTAGACATATCATTCATGCATCTCATTATAAATTTCCAAAAGGAGAACCCAAACTTGTTTGGGTTTCCAGGTCTAAAATTTGATAATTTTATAGGGTCGCTCTCACACAAGATCTCGTGAGAGCATTGGTACCTGGACAGCGGATGTTCAAAGCATATGACTGGATATACTGCACAATTCATATCGCTGGAAGCCAGGAGTGAGGCAAGGTTACACTTGGAGATAACACCACAAGGAAGGTGATTGGGATAGGTATTCTTGGAAATCTAAAGAATTTATATATTGAAAATGTGTTATTGGTAAAAGGCTTAAAGCATAATTTATTAAGTATAAGCCAACTATGTGACAAAAGATATTATGTAAAAAAAATTTCTACTAGCTACATTTTAAGCCAAAATGTAAATGATATTTTGAATGGTAAAAGGGTAAACAATGTTTATATGCTAGACTTGAATGGCATTCAAACTCCTACTGCTTTTTGTTTAAAAACTATTTCTGATGAGTCATGGTTTTGGC
>NW_021483341.1:0-377 GCF_001605985.2 Dendrobium catenatum | reverse complement strand
AAGCGGACTTAGACCTAAAGACTGATTTAAAGGTTGGCGAATTTTTAAAGTAAAGTTTATTTTTTTAAAGCTTTGAATCTCTTCCCTCAATCATAAATGACATTGACAACTTGTAAATATTCTACTAGAGATCATAATCTTTTATATATGTCATTTTCTAGAAGGAAAAGAAAAAAAAAATTTTTGATGATTGATAGACTTGAAAATCTTTTAATTAAAATTTTGTTTTATTCTTCATTATAAATGATCTTTATAACTTATAAATAATCCACTAGGGAATATGTTTTTATATCAGATCATCGTATATGAGGAAAACAAAAAGAGAGTAGTTTGATCATCTTTGATAATTAAAGACTTAACAAAGCATCTTGACCACC
>NW_021483340.1:0-202 GCF_001605985.2 Dendrobium catenatum | reverse complement strand
TAGACCGCTGTATTGATTGCTTCAGGCCAGTATGAAAGTGGCATGGAGGCAGTATGTAAGAGAGTCCGAGCAGTTTCCACCACATGCCGGTGCTTGCGTTCAGCTACTCCGTTTTGTTCCGGAGTGTACGGGCATGAGGTTTGGTGTTGAATACCTTTGGATTGGAGAAATTTGCTGAAGATATTATTGACATATTCCTTTC
>NW_021483339.1:0-553 GCF_001605985.2 Dendrobium catenatum | reverse complement strand
TAAGTTTAAAATAATGTTTAGATGTTTATGTTCAAAGCATAAAAATCAAGCATTCCTCAAGCCCGATGATGTGAAGCTTGATTAATTTCGTAGGGGATTTCTTCCAAACTACTGGATTTGGACATCACTTGGCGAGTAGAGCCACACAGAGATACTTATGCCGGTTCATCCACGGCTTATAAAACATTTGATGAAGATCAAATTAGTAGACCGTATAAGAATTTATTTTTTATGTAGCAGGTCCTGATTTAAGGGCTAGTGTGGAAGAGCCACCAAATGCAGAAACCTAAAAATTTTTTGAGTTACTATATGCAACTCAAAAACTAATTTGGGACAATTGCAATACTCATTAAGAATTGTCGATTGTAGTGATGATGTTAAGTATTAAAACTGAGTATAATATTCCTCGTGATTGTTTCAATGACTTCATTGGTCTTCTCAAGGAAACTAATCCAACGGACAATTTAATTTCTTCATATTTGTACCGAACGAAGAAATTAGTATCGAAGTTGAGTCTCACTGCTATAAAAATTGATTGTTGTATTAATGGATG
>NW_021483338.1:0-617 GCF_001605985.2 Dendrobium catenatum | reverse complement strand
TTTCTATTTCGCTTAAAAAAAGGTTTCACTATTTCCAATTTGCTGTTTTGTGCTTTACTTTTGTTGCTACAAAAAATATAGTTAATATTCTTATATATTTAAAAAATTATTACGAATGTTTATTGATCTTATCTATATTTTTTTGAGCTCTGTTATGAATTATTTCTTAAACTAAGTTTATTAATATGTTTTGCAGAAATGTCTCAATTCCAATATATCTTCACATCATTTCGCTATACATTTCCGCATCATTCCCTAGTAAGTTGAATCAAATTTATATGCATTTTTTGCTCCAGCAAATTTGTATAATTTTATGTCATTTATTTTTCATTTTATCATAGTACAAAGAGTAAATAACCAATATTTGATTATCAAATTTTAATTTATAAAACAAATATGCAGTGCCTTCTATAGCATATGAAGGTATAATTAATTAATTTTTTATGCATTTTTTTATTTTTAATTATAAAGGTATAGCTCATATATAACAAATACTCTAATATTGTTTCATCTACAAGGCCCTCACTCCTTATATCGATTCCTTAAATAATTAGATTTTTAATTGTTTAATTAACTGATTGCTTATATATTAATTTTAAATATAGTTTTAATTATAC
>NW_021483337.1:0-233 GCF_001605985.2 Dendrobium catenatum | reverse complement strand
TATATTCTTAAAATCCAACAAACCTATTTTTTTGATTTAATTATATATATTTTTAAAAAAATTAAGTGTCTTTGTCTTTGGATGAAAAAGGATTGAAGAGTAAAATGAAATAAATTGTAAAAGGAAAGAAATGTATTTGAAATTTTAGAGTTATTTAAATGAGTGTAAGATAAATACATGTTATTATTATTATTATTTTATTTGAAGTAAAATGAATGCAATGTGAAGCCCAA
>NW_021483336.1:0-231 GCF_001605985.2 Dendrobium catenatum | reverse complement strand
GAAGGTGATTCTGGCTACTTCTGGTGTGCTTTACCTACTGCTTTTAGCTTTACTTCTACTGCTTCTACTTCTACTAGCACTCACTCTTTTACTGCTTTACATGTCTCTTATAATAATTCTAGTGAAGAGTCTGAGTCTGAGTATGAAGATGAACCAGTCTTTGTGATACCAGAGGGCGGATGTTACATGGATTCAGAAGATGAATCCGAGAACCCGCTCTCAATACTTTCC
>NW_021483335.1:0-292 GCF_001605985.2 Dendrobium catenatum | reverse complement strand
GGATGCTGAATCGAGCCATTTGAAGTCAATCCAAATTAATTTCATCAAATCGGACACTAACTGAACGCGATTCAACCCAATTTAATCAGATCAACGCTAACTAAATTAAAATGATTCAATTTTAACACAAGCCAAATCAAAATTAACTAATCCAATTCGATTTAAATGACAACAGCTCCGATTGACTTGTCAAGTTAATTAGAACCATTCTGATTTGAAACTTAACCATAATCTCTTTATTAATTATCTATTTAAATTTATTAATCAAATGTTAGCATTTAAATCTGTTTAA
>NW_021483334.1:0-239 GCF_001605985.2 Dendrobium catenatum | reverse complement strand
TTCTTTTTGTACAAGACAAACATTGGGACAACCAAAAACTCATCTTTTTTTATTATCTAGTATGATCCACTTCGTATAATATGATTAGTTAAAAGCTTCAAGTAGTTAGGCATGATGTTTATATCATCCAGTATGATTATTTCAAAAATTAAGGGATCATCTGGTACGATGTTTGGGATGTTAAAAAATGGCCCTGGTTCATCATACAATATGAACCATGTCGTACAGTACAATTACCA
>NW_021483333.1:0-217 GCF_001605985.2 Dendrobium catenatum | reverse complement strand
CATATTTATTTTTGAATCACAAATTTATATGATCACATAATTATTATATTATTGATTTTTATTTAAATATATTTAATATTTATTATGTCATCTAGTTCAACCCTGATCGAACCATTGAACTTTGAATATTTCATTTTTTCAATTTGATGTTTGATCCGATTTTCACAACCTTGAATGAGACTTGTTGCGGACTAGAATATACCCGGCGATAGAGTTA
>NW_021483332.1:0-311 GCF_001605985.2 Dendrobium catenatum | reverse complement strand
ATGATCATAATATCTTGAACATCTATAGGGTATGAATAGAGAACATATAGGAGTGCCAAATACACTGGACTCGAGCAATTAAATACAAGCTATTAGCTGAAACATTTGCATTATGAAATATATCAGAAAAAGTAAGTACTATTAAAGGGCAAATAAAAAGGTCCTAATAAAGACTATACAAACTCAAATCATTCCTAAGGATGTCTAAAAATCATAAGGAATGTTTTGAGAAACTAAATTAAAAAAAAAAATCAAACAAAATTAGAATCAATTGCCCTTTGGGTTAAAAAATGAGTTGCACAATTGAATCT
>NW_021483331.1:0-259 GCF_001605985.2 Dendrobium catenatum | reverse complement strand
CAAAAAGTCGTCCTGGACGATTTCCTCCAATTTTTGACTTTTGAATTTTATTTTAAGAAAATCAAACTAAATATTCAAAAACATAGAAAACATAAAACAAAACCATAGATTCAAAAACAAATTCATTCAAAACACACAAAATTTCACAAAATCAAAAAACAAAACAAAACAAAAAACACAAATATCAATGTTGCAAAGACATTTTGTTTAGGCATTTAAATTAATAACACCAAGTCTTGTTCTTAAAGTACTGAAGGTA
>NW_021483330.1:0-222 GCF_001605985.2 Dendrobium catenatum | reverse complement strand
GGTATTGCCTCGAATTTGGCTCGACCCTTCACTACAAAAAAATGGATCAATTGCGACAAAAAAATAGAGACAACAAGAAAATGATCGCTAAAGATGTCTTTTAGCTACCAAAAGTAACTAAACCTTAAATAAAATGATGAATTCTCTTCACTATTTCTCTTTGTATTTGATTTATCATTCCCTAACAATAACACATATATATAATGTGTTTAATTATGCTGA
>NW_021483329.1:0-207 GCF_001605985.2 Dendrobium catenatum | reverse complement strand
TGACTTAAGTGAAACTCAAATTTTAAATTGAAAGACAACATAAGCATCATTCGCAAGAAAAGTCAAACTCAAATGAAATAGAATAATATAAGACTTAATCTTGGACATTTCAAACTCAAGGAAAGACTTGAGTCGGACCACATGGAGCTTGATGCAAGAGAACTTGATGCAAGGAAACCAGAACTCAGATCATAAAGTCCTCACAAA
>NW_021483328.1:0-1111 GCF_001605985.2 Dendrobium catenatum | reverse complement strand
CATAGTAGGCGACGGAGGTCAGAAGGACCATAGTCGGAAGGAGACCGGGGTCAAAAAGACCATTGTCTATTGATGGAGGATGAACGGACCATAGTAGGTGACGGAGGTCGGAAGGACCATAGTCGACAGAAGACTGAGGTCAAAAATACCGTTGTCTTGTGATGGAGGTCGGAGTGACCATAGTAGGCGACGGAGGTCGGATGGACCGTAGTCGGCAGGAGACCAGGGTTTGAAAGGCCATTGTTGGCAGGAGACCGGGGTCTAAAAGATCGTTGTCGGCAGGAGACCAGGGTCTGAAAGATCGTTGTTGGCAGGAGACCTTGATCTGAAAGACCATTGTCTTGTGATGGAGGTCGGAGTGATCGTAATAGGCGACGGAGTTCTGGTGGACCGTAGTCGGCAGTATTCTGGGAGAAATGTGGGCATCAGGTGATGGCCTGGTGGAGCTCAAAGCCTCAAGTAGTGGTCCGGCGGAAGTCTGGGCCTCATGTGATGTTCTGGTGGAGCACACGGCCTTTGATGATGATCTGGCGAAGACAAGGACCTCTGGCAAAGGTGAGGGCCTCTAGCGAAGGTGAAGGCCGTTGGTAAAATTGAGGGCCTTTGGCGAAGGTGAGGGCCTCAGATGAAGACGTTAGGCCTGAACGTCGGGCCTTGAGCAGAACGTTGGGCCTTCAACAGAACGTCGGGACTTAAGAAGAATGTCGGGCCTGTACATCGGGCCTGAACATTGGGCCTTGAGGTGGTGGTCCGGCGAGGCTCCGGTGGTGGTCCAGCGAGGCACCGGCGGTGGTCCGGCGAGGCTCCTGTGGTGGTCGAGGAGGAGCTTTTTCCTTCTCCTCCTCTCTTCTTGCTTCTTGCTTGGCCCTCCCTTTTGTGAAGATGAGGGCTCTATTTATAGATTTTCTGGAGTGTCATGCCCCTGTAAATAGGTGAGAGATCAAGGGTAAATGGGGAGTGGTTGGATGGACGGCCGATATTGAACCCCTTGATCATGGACCGTTCGTCAGGCATTTGGAGGGCTTAGTGATTTTGGAATTTGGTGATCTTGGGCTCTTTGGATTGGTCTTGTCTAGCCGTTCGATTTGAGTATAAGCTCGTTAAAATCGAA
>NW_021483327.1:0-1845 GCF_001605985.2 Dendrobium catenatum | reverse complement strand
TTCCACTTTATTCCGTTTATTTGCCTTCTTTTAAACATAAAAACTAAAAAAAAAAAATTATGTGCTGACTCCACATGTGGGAATAAACTTGGATGTTTTTTATACTACTAGCATATATATGTTTGAAATATAACCAAAATTAATGTTTAAGTTTTTTGTGTACTAGTAATTGTATGGAAGAAATATCTAGGAATATGCATTAACATTTTTTTAGTGGTTGGTGGTTGGTAGTTGAGTCTTTATTATAGAAATCTTGAATAGGGTTTCTAGAATTGTCTTTGTACTAGTATAAATAGCATTGAGTCTTGTCATATGGATGTAAGAGAGAATTTTATAAATACGAAGTTCCTCTTGTTTTAATCCTCTTCCACTCATTTAAAATAATTTTCCTCTCTAACAAAGTGGTATCAGAGCTAAGTTCGATGGCAAGTAGTATGAATCTACAAGTGCCTCGTCTCACAAGGAGAAATATTGAGAATTTGGAGTCTTTCAAATGAAGCACTATTTGGCTCTCAAATATTTGGGAGATAGTCGAGAAAGGCTAATGTCCGAGCATCACGAAGAAGCAGCATTAAATCAACAGCCCAAAGGGAACTGTTGAAAGAAAGTAGAAAGAAAGTGATAGAAGGCGCTCTTCTTCACTTTATCAAGCACTTGATGAAGCTTCCATCAGATTCTGATCGAGGAGGCGAATTCACATCCAAAAGCATTCAAGAATTATTGTGAAGAGCATGGCATTCGACATCAATTAACAGCACATTTTCAACCCCACAAAATGGAGTAGCAGAGAGAAAAAATCGTAACTATTCTCAATGGTACGAAAGCATGATCACAGCAGAGAATGCCTAAGAATTTTTGTTTGGCTGAGGGGTGAACCATGTGCTATCTATACACTCAAATAGTATGCTCAATTCAACGCTTTAACAAGATATGATGCCAAACAAGAAGCATGGAAAAGGAAGGAAAGCAACAATATATTCATTTGAAGGTTTGTTTTGGGAGCATTGCATATGCATGTCCTGAAAAAAAAGAAGATTAAACAGTTTTTGTATTGCTTCCAATTTAAAAATACTAATTATTTTCAACTTTATAAATTGCTTTCTTTAGTTAACCTATTATTCAAGCAAGCATAATCAACTAGAAAAGTTATTAATCAAATATAAACTATGTGGGCACAGTAGCTATGAAGGGATCAGACAGAGGTTGAAGGATCGAGTGGAGGTCGGGTCATGGAAGGCTTGCAGGAGTGAGTTTTTAGCTTGCGGTAGAGGGTCGCAATAGGGATCGAAGGATCGGTCCGATCAGGTCGTGCGAATGGCTGTTGGAGCTGAAGTATGGAGGTGTGATAATGGAGAGCTCAACAGGGTCGGGCAAGGCTGGAGGGTGCAGTTATTATATGGGAATCGTACAGGATCTTGTGGCTTTGCAGGTGGTGCGAACGAGAGGACAGACAGGAAACGGGTGGATGTAAGGTTTACGATCGAGTAAAGATTGCGATTATAGTGGCTCTGGGTGCAGACATTTATGGCCAGATTCGAATAGGGAAAGCTTTAGGGATCGATGGCTCTGCTTGGAGTTCTGAAGTTGTTTAAACGAGTTTACATACAACAGCCATTCGGACCTAGAACTGCTGCAAGATCCCACTTCCCCACGACACAACTCTCGCTGGCCTATCTCAAAACCAAAGGCAACCTATTCGCAAGATTACGCGCGCACAGAAACTCATGAACGAAAGAAAGTATGAAACTTACCTCTCTGTTTCACGATCGAAGCCAACTCCGACGTCCGACCTTGCCTGCTCTCTTTCGCACGTATCTAAGCTGTTGAGCCAAACACCTGCCAATC
>NW_021483326.1:0-1391 GCF_001605985.2 Dendrobium catenatum | reverse complement strand
TCTTTTATTTTACTTTTAAATTCCTTTTCATAATTTACTTAGCAAGTTGTCCATTTAACGGACAACTTACTTAATTACATTATTAAAGTTTTAATAATATCTAATTTAAAATTTTCCCATTAGATAAACGTACTTATTAATTAATTATTTTAGAAAAATATTGAAATTTTCTTTCAAACTAAAGTACACAACTTTTAATAAATCAAACATGAATACCTCATTGAAAAGTTGGGCACATTTCACATCATAGTAGGTTTTTTTTTTATTAGTCTTCGCAATACATTCTTCTTTTTTTTTTCTTTTTATTATAATCTTAAAGGAGGAAAAATTTGATGCAAAGAACTTAACCCTTCATGAGGTGCTAATATCAATGCAAATGTGAATCGGAAACATTCAAAACTAAATTCGGGATCATCCAAACTCTAATTTCAGCAAACTTATAACGAAACTGAACTTTTCGAAGAGACCAACAAAACGACTCAAAAATCGGTCCAATCCAAACTCAAATGGGTCCAAATCAAGGGTGCAAAGACTATTTGAAAGCTTTGTAACATTAATTGGATGATCAAATGATATTCAAATGTGAACATCTTATAGTTGAATGGAGCAGCTTCATGAAATGATTCCAACTAGCCCAAAATAGTCGAGCTATAACATCATGAAGACACCTAAATGCTCAATATATCACTTTTGATAGAGAGAGTTAATATCGATTGCCCATTATGCCCTTTATCTTCTTCCTATTTGCTAGTTATATCACTTTCAAAAAATTAGAAATTGACCTCGCACTCTTCACAAAGGGACAAAGGGAGGGGGAGAAAGAGAAGATAAATAAATAATCTCTTGTTTTCTCAAGTTTGCACCACAAACTTCATCTCTTCCTGCCCCTCGACCGTCGCCAGCCTCTAACAATCGCCATATCTATAATGTTAAAACTGTTGGAATGTACACAATGCTATCTATCATATGTAAATCTTATTTTAATCATATTTGAACCATATTACAATCTTATTCAGAAGATGTTAATTCGAACAATGTTCGGAACATGTTTGAACCTGATTCTAACGCAACACAAAGCCTACTCGAACTGTGTTCATACTTATTCGAGCCTATTCAAACAAATTGGAAGCTATTATTCGAACCAGTTCCAAGGTAGCTCAAATATGATTTTAGTCCTAATAAAATCTTATTTGAATCAATATTATTCATTTAGACTTTAAATAAGTAGCTTAAATAAACTTCTAAAAAAACTCATCTAAAAGAAAAAATAGCAAATATATAATTCTCCAATTTTGGCTATTATGATGGATATAAAAATAATAGCACGGGTAGAGATTTTATTTACAAGAAACATAAATTGATTATTATAAAAACAACGTAAATCTTTTTTA
>NW_021483325.1:0-484 GCF_001605985.2 Dendrobium catenatum | reverse complement strand
GGAACTGCTGAATCAATGGTTGGACGGAGAGGGGTATGTCTCCTCCCTCTTCCATTCTTGCTCCCTCCAGACTGTGCAACTCCACCAAATAGCCTCCTCCCTCCTGCTGAATGGTCTTGATTAGGGACTTGAGAGAAACCCCAGCCTTGGTCAAGCCAGCATCTCCCTGTATCATCCTCCTTCTCCCCCCTATTACCAATTCCATCCTCAGATTCCCCCAATTAATCTTCGTCTCTCCCAAAGTACGCAGCCACTTCATCCCTAGGATGACATCCGTGCTCCCCAGTTCTAGGGGAAGGAAGTCTTCCTTTACCTGGATCCCCTGAATCTTCAGCACCACCTCTCTACAGATTCCTCTACCCATTTCCACCTTTCCCGTGCCCATCATTACCCCATAGCCACCTGTGTCCACTAGCTCCATCCCTAGCGACTCCACTATCTGGGTGCAAATGAAATTATGGGTTGCCCCACTATCAATCAACAC
>NW_021483324.1:0-2857 GCF_001605985.2 Dendrobium catenatum | reverse complement strand
AACGAATAAACTAAAATAACCTGATCACTACTGGCCTCCATAAGATCGGGCAGGAGGCGTGGCTGAAGCTTGGGTTCGGCTAGGGCAGATATTGGAGTTGAACTTGGACAGTATCCTCTTGAGTGACTGCTGAATGTTCTTGTTCACAGATTCCTGTAGTAAAGTTCCAAGAGCCAGCCTTTTTGATGAGTTAAAATCTTTTTCATCCAGTCTCTGATGATGAGTGATTCCTTTCATGGGATTTCTTATCAATATTGGGCTCTTATGATGCCTACTTATCATTTAGTTCCAAGGAACCAACAGATTCATCTAACTTGGGTATAATTGCTGCGGAAACAGATCCTTTCTGCAACTTCAAAATTCTCCTCGGACTTTAACAACCCATCTTCACAAGCAACATCCTGCCTTGAGCATTTGTGCTGAACCTCCATTTCCAAAATTCTTGCAAACTCGTCTTTAATCTTAATCTTAATGCATCTTGTATTCTAAGTTAACCGAAATCTGCTGTTTGTTATCTTCTTCTTCCTCATGCAACAACCTCGCGACAGACTCCTCCATCTGACCTTCATTTGCTATGGTGGCCATGGTTGCACGATCAGTAGGGAAACCCATGGACACAAGCTGATGAGAATGAGCTTCGAGCTTCCTAGAAGTTAGGAATGAAATACAATACTCATGCAACTCTTGAGCTCACTTCCCCTTATGTCGTTGGTGCTTCCTCTCATCCTTCAAGCGGATCTCGCATCATTTGCCATCGTCAGAACCAGGAATAGTCTCTGTTTGAGGTGGAGAGCTGACTGGTTTGTCATTCTGGTCTTCTGATTCACCTGAACAACTACCATAGTTGGACATGGAATCATATTCTGTTGTTGTACCTTGTGAACTCCCAAAATGATCGCCTGGATCATTGACACTTCTAAACCGAACATTGCTCCAAGGAGCTTTGAAAGAAGATAATGAAATCTTAAGTGCGTGAAAGTTTCCCATAACCGAATTGTAAGAGCTAGCAAGGGAACCAGAAATCAGTGTAGTTTGGATTCATGCATCAAATTTCTTCTCGAGTAGGAGTGCCAAGAACCTTGATTATCTCAACCTACTGATCTATAACACTTCCACTAAGGATTATTCTTTCATAAGTGCTGATGTGGACTACACTATCTTATCCTACACCACCCGCCTAACTTACCGCATCCTTCAACGAATACCGGCCTGCTCCACTACTCTTTTTACTTTTTGTTACTGTTTTATTGCCTTCTTTGCCAACTAGTGGCCGGAGGAACGTTTCTAGTATTTCCTTTCTTTTACAGCAATTACTAGTTATATTAGGCAGCCGGCTGAAGGTATGAAGCAGAAGATATTATAATACAAAGTTACTTTTACTCCTCCTGGCTTCCCCCGCTTCTTCTTCTTCTTCTTCTTCTTCTTCTTCCCTTCTTTCATTCTCTGCTTCTTCTTTTTCTGCACTACCTTGCTCTGTTTCTCTCTTATTGTTCTCTGCAGGTTTCGGTTCCACACCAAGTGCCCCCGTCCTTCCCTTGGAAAATGGCCTTCTTGAAATCATTTAACCAAGAAAAAGGCATTGGACCTTTGCTTGTGAGGATTTGGCAATATTGATGGCATCAAAGAGAAATAAGAGAAGGCTTGAGGTTGTGGAGGAGATCCGATCCTATGTTCTGAGGCGGAAAGAACTAGTGGAGGCCGACTGCTGTTGAGGACTTGGAGTTGTTGTGGGGTTCGCGAGCAGAAGGTTGTGGATGCCTGGAGTTCGGCTGAAGGCTTTTGGTCGTGAGGCAGAGGAGCTAAGGGATTCTGGGAAATAAACAAAATTTGTAATGAAGGAAAATCCCCCAAGACAGCTCTCTTAGGGGCTGTTTGGTAGCAGGATTTAGGTCGGATTTGAGGCAGATTTGAGCGAAATCCAGCCAAACGGCCTAAAATGCAAAACCAAATCTCACGGCAATTGAAATCCGCGATAGACGGAAAATTCTGCCGATTCGCTCTAAATCCCGGATTTCGGAAATCCTGCATTTTGCTGGATTTACGAAATCCAGGCGCTAGAGTAAGAGTCCCTTGGGTAAATCCTGCTCTATAGCCAAACAGTCACATGAGATTTAAGAGAATTTATCATGATTGTTATCAAACAGTTTTCAGGATTTAAGCCCCTCAGGATTTCCCAAATACAGATTTAGAGGATTTATGAAATCCTACTTAAATCAAATCCAGGATGCTATCAAACAGCCCCTTAGTCTTGTTTTAGGCAATAGAAACAGATAGGTCAGCGGGCACGACAACAGGGATTTGCACAAACTGGTGTATGATATTAATTTGTATTTGATTCTTTTCCCTGTTTGGCAATCTGATTTTTTTGTTAAAAATTTTAATTGAACAACCACATTAGTGTTTAGCCATTATTGCACTAATTCAAAATGACAGAACCTCATTAGTCAACTTAGAAACTGTCTTGATTTGCATAACACATCGATTTGTGTGTCGACTGTCTCGTTTAACGTGTCAAATTTGCCGTATATCAGAATTAGACAAATTAGTAGTGCAATAAGGATATTTACGATATCCTGGTCGCAACGACCCAGTCCATTTTGTAATCGGACGCCGTTTGGGTGATGACGAGGCCTGATTTCCATCGAAATGCGAGCCTTCGCTTCAATTGCTTTGAAATTCACGACGCCACCTCAAACAATACCATTTAATCAAATAGAATATAAATTCTAAATGCCGGCGACGTTCCGGACGCAATGGCGCCGTCCGTTTTGCAATCGGACATCATTTCGTCACCGACGAGGCTAATTTCCCTCGTAACGTGTGCCTTTGCATCATATTTGGATCGCCTTTGAAATTT
>NW_021483323.1:0-703 GCF_001605985.2 Dendrobium catenatum | reverse complement strand
GGGGAAGGAGCAGTCGGTCGAGCGTGGAATCGAGCGTGGAGGGCAATGTTCGGCCGGCTCTGGTCGTGGAAATAGAGGGAGGATCGGAGGGGGCGAGCTATCGGGAGATGAAGAAGTAGCGAATGGAAGAAGCGAGATCGTGAGTGTGTTGAGATCGTACGAGAGGAGCGGTATTTAACAACGCTGAGGGAGGCTTGATCGAGGAGAAATCGCGCGTGGTCAGCTCTGCGTGGTCGGCTCTGCTTCGACCGCCGTTTGAATGGATTCTAGGATATGGGCGACTGTAGCAACGGCGGGATCTCAACTGGATTTGCGGCAGAAGATCGGGATGGGCAGCCGAATGGTGCAGGTAATCATTTTGAGTATATTTTTTTTTTATTTTTTGATTTGTCTGTGTCCTCTTGGCTTCACCGTGAAGGTCAACAATAGCATATCACAAAACATATAATCACTCCTTTTTTGCCTTCTTATTTTAATATATAAATGCACAACATTCCTAGTCATATGTGTACATTCATTAATACTCCATTTTAATGCGCGTGCTTGGGGAATGCATTTGGAATCACACCACTGATGAACTACCAACTATCATATGCACCTCCTATATGCACTTTAATTAAGTGTTGTTCTGTGCATTATAATGAGAATAATTTTTGCTGATAGTTTAGCTGGCCAACTCACTATAATCGTTGGATTATCCCCT
>NW_021483322.1:0-267 GCF_001605985.2 Dendrobium catenatum | reverse complement strand
TATTGCCCAAAACTCAAAGCCACTCCTAGCTGAAAGTACTCATATAACACTAGAAAGTGATTTGATACCACTTGAAAGTTCATTAGGGATGTTAAGCCCTATAGAACTGGCCCAAGACTAACCAAGAGGGGGGTGAATTGGTATTTTAAAAACTTTAAGCAAAGCTCATCAAATTTCACAAACCAAAACACCACAAAAAAAAAAATAATGCAGAAATTTAAGTGTGAAAGTAATAAGGAAAGAACACACCGGATTTATAGTGGTTCG
>NW_021483321.1:0-537 GCF_001605985.2 Dendrobium catenatum | reverse complement strand
CATCATCCAGGTGGATCGTCTAGGACTATAAAATATCGTCCAGGATGATCCAGGACAATTTTTCCAAAATTTCTCTGGAATTTAAGGAAAGTAATTATGACTTGATTACATGATCAAATCTTCCTGGACGATCGCAAAATCGTCTTGGCAGATACGCTGGACGATTAGACATCAGACAATTGTTTTTTAGGGCGATGTTCAGGATGATATTCCACAATTTGTTCTGATCATCCAGGATAATATATTATCATCCTGGATGATATGAACAAACTTCTTCTGATCGTCTCAAATCATCCCGGCTGATTGGGTTTATTTTACACTGATCGTACAGGGCAATATTAGTATCATCCTGGACAATAAAGTTTGTAACATGCATTAATGAGCTCATTTTAAGATCTTCTATTTAAGCTATGACATGACAGTTGGTAAGTGTTTTTGGCAGCCATTGTAGCTTCGTTCTTTTGGGGGAAACTTGAAGAGAGAGCATGAAAGGGAGTGAGAAAAGGGTGGTGTTTGAGAGAGGGAGAAGATCCTGTG
>NW_021483320.1:0-517 GCF_001605985.2 Dendrobium catenatum | reverse complement strand
TAAGTGAAAAGGATAGCAAGAAGAAGATATCAAGATAAATTTGTTTCAACAAAAAAATTTATTTATGATATAACGGATTTTTAAAAAACAAGTTTGGTGTCTTTGAGTTCGTATTTCCAAGACTTTCAGTTCGACTATATGTTTGTCGAAATTGGAGTTCAAATGATCTCGGATTTAATTTTTGAAATTTCCAACTTGATTTTTCTTTAAGATTCGTGCACGATCAACATATGTTTTTTGATGATATGTCAAATATAATATAAATAGAATAAATCATAAAAAAAAAAATTAATGCATTTGAACTGTTTTTAATTTGTTTGCCTTTAAAACAGATATAAAAGGACCTTTTTTATGCTAAGTTTGAAGTGGAATAAATTCAATGTAAAGTCCGGCAGTAGACAACAAAGACAAAGTGGTTGCAATGGACCACAGTGACACCAATAGTAGTGGTAGACCTGTCAACATTGGACCTGACCCGAAAACCCGAATCCGAACCCAACCTGAAAATTTCGGGTTT
>NW_021483319.1:0-249 GCF_001605985.2 Dendrobium catenatum | reverse complement strand
CTTATGTCAATGTGTTTGATCCTTGAATGTTGGATAGGATTCTTAGAGATGCAGATGGCACTAATATTATCACAAAGGATTAAAATTGTGCCTATAGGTAATCCTAAATTCAGAATTTGTTGCTTCAACCAAAGAACTTGGGCCACATATCTTCCTAGGGTAATGTACTCAGCTTCAGCAGTAGAAAGTGCAATAGAGTTTTATTTTCTATTAGACTAGAAGACTAAAGATAGTCTTATAAATTGGAAA
>NW_021483318.1:0-252 GCF_001605985.2 Dendrobium catenatum | reverse complement strand
CCAACCTTAGTAACAAATTCACAATGAAAGATCTTGGTACAATCTCGCAATTCCTAGGCATACAGGTTGTCCACACCTCCTACGGCCTGCACCTAAATCAGAGCCGGTTCGCACAGACCATTTTATCTCGGGCAGGTATGTCTAATTGCAAACCGGTCTCTACCCCATTTCAACTTAAATCGTCTACCGCAAATTCTAATTCACACGCTTTCTCCAATCCATCTCTCTATCGTCAACTCGCCGGTTCTCTTC
>NW_021483317.1:0-378 GCF_001605985.2 Dendrobium catenatum | reverse complement strand
ATTCAACATCAACCGTCCATTCGACCACTCCCTATTCATCTCTGATCTCACACCTATTTACAAGTCATGTCACTCCAGAAAAACTATAAATAGAGCCCTCATTCTTCACAAAAGGACTCAAGTGAGAAGAGAGAGAAGCCAGAAGAAGAGGAGAATCAGCTCCTCCTCGACCATTGCCAGAGTTCTTCCCGCCGCCTCAATACGCCAGAATTCTGCCGGATATTCGGGAAACGCCGGGATTTTGCATAACTTTGTTTTAATTCAGGAGAAGCTTGGTGTAATCTGATTGTCCTAACTTGTGGGACGAATCAGCTTCTTGTAATTTACACAACACTAGTGGAACTTTTCAACTGGACGTGGCCCCGTGGTTTTTCACCT
>NW_021483316.1:0-493 GCF_001605985.2 Dendrobium catenatum | reverse complement strand
AATATCATAGCTTCCAATTCAGGCTCATCAAGTGAATGATTTTTTTTTTGTAAGAATAATTTTGAAGTGCTGTTTATTTTTAAAGTTGTTTTTATGGAAAGATACCGAGCGGTACCGAGCATGTTTTAGCTTCTCGGTGCCGCTTGGTACCATTTGGTACCCCTCTATACCGAGCAATACTGAGTTTCAATACCGAGCAGTACTGAGTTCCAATACCGCTCATTACTGAGTAGTACCGAGCAATACCGAGTTACAGTACCGAGCGGTATCGAGTTCCAATACAGAGTGGCACCGAGTTTCAATACCGAGTGGTACTGAGTTCGAGTACCACTCAGTATCGAGCAGTACCGAGCAATACTGAGTTCCAGTACTGTTCGGTACCAAGCGGTACCGAGTACCAAGTACCGAGTTTCGATACCAAGCCTATGATTAAGAAAACGAAGAACGAAGAAAACAAACCTTCACTGCGCACATCGCCTTCACTGTTCGCGTT
>NW_021483314.1:0-230 GCF_001605985.2 Dendrobium catenatum | reverse complement strand
CAAATCCAGCCTGTGGACATTCTGCAATTCTATGTCCAGGCTGACCACATCTGAAACAAAGACCAGCCATCCTGTAGCATTGGCCATGGTGTCACTGTCCACAACTCTGGCACACAGGTGCCGTACTGACAGATCCAGAACTCGTAGTACTGGTAGCAGTACCAGACGACCCTCCGCTCCTCCTGGAATCAACAGATTCAGAACCAGCTATAAATCTCCTCTTCCCAGAG
>NW_021483313.1:0-268 GCF_001605985.2 Dendrobium catenatum | reverse complement strand
CTACCTTTCATGTTACATCTCACTAACTAGGCCTCGAAGATTTCAATAGTAACCTTACAAGAGGAGATTGTGTGATAAATTAAAAGTTAATTCGTTTGATATAATATTGTCAAGTTGTCAAAAATTCATAACAAATATGATCAAAGCATCTAAAATTCAATGACAGCGACCCAAATTTCTCCACCTAAATATAGTTAAAATCTAATTAATGGAGGTGGAAGAAGAAAACTCTATGCACAAAAAATTGGATCTAAAGAGATGTGTTCAG
>NW_021483312.1:4460-6900 GCF_001605985.2 Dendrobium catenatum | reverse complement strand
CCGTGTTCTACATAGCAAAATTTCTGCAATGTTAAACTTCATTCCAAGGGGAAATTATTAGGTTCGGACAACGGACGACATCCGGAGCCCAATGAAAATGTGTCACATCACCTCCTATTCGGTACTGAGCTCGGTACTTCACAGTACAGAGCAGTACTGAGCTCGGTACTGCTGAGTACTGAGCTCAGTACTGCTCGATGTTGTGAAGTACTGAACTCAGTGCTTCACAGTAACGAGTTCAGTATTACTTGGTACTGTGAAGTACTCTCCATTCCAAGAGCTTTCCTTAACTGCATTTTCACTGTCAATAAACCTATTGGAAAATCAGTTTGGGATTAAGCAATGGAGCTCACTTCATTTTTTATGTACAATCTTGTTGCGGATTGGAACATTCGCGGCAGTGGAGAGATATAAAATTTAACGTCTTAGCTTTGTATGAAGATCCAACATACAAACAAATGAAAGATAGAGGTGTAACATTCATAAAAAATGCGAAAAATTTTATGTAGAAACTCCTGAGGGGGGGTGGGGCACCATGGGGCTTTGTCAAATTTAAATGAATCCACTAGTGTTTGCAATTGATTACAAATGAGGCCCTTCCTAGGGAAGAAGGCAATGACTCGATGTAACAAATATACATCATATAAAGTGCATTACATGATGGGAGTTGATAAAGAATCAGTGTTGACATGTTCATTTGGTCGGCAAGACCATAGTCAGCTGATGATGTTGGTCAGAGGAACCATAATCTGCGCACGATGGAGGTCAGAAAGAACGTAGTCGGGTGACGGAGGTCAAAGAGACCATAGTTTGCTGGAGACGGAGTCGGAAAGATCGTAGTTAGGTTACAGTGATCTGGAGGTACGTAGTCGATGGGTGGTGGAGGTCGGAAGGATCGTAGTTGGCGGGCGATGGAGGTTGGAAAGCAGTCAGTGACGGTGGTTGGAAGGACCATAGTTAGTGCGTGATAGAGGTCAGAAAGATCTTTATCTATTAACAGTGACAATAGTTAGGGAGACTATAATTTGGAGATGATGGACAGAAAGACCATAGTTGGCAAGCACGGAGGTCGGAACGACAGTAGTCGGCAGGCGATGGAGGTCGGAAGGACTGTAGTTAGGTGATAGTAGTGGAAAGGATTGTAGTCTACAAGCGATGAAGGTCAGACAGATCATAGTAAAATTATAGTCGGGTGACAATAATCGAAAGGACTGAGGTCAAAAATATTGTTTTCTGGTGATGGTCGATGACCGAGCATGAGTCCGAAGTCAGTTAGTGATTGGGTCAAAGTACGATGACAATAAGAGGCCAGGCGTAAGTCCGACGATGGTTGATGGCCAGATGAAAGTTTGGTGAAAGTTTGACAACGATCAAGGGTCGGGCGATGGTTGAGGAAGAGCTTGGTGGCAAGAGATATCACAAATGTCTCTTCCTTCTTCATCTTTTCCTCCCTTCCTTCTTTTGTCCCCAGTTAGTGAAAAATGAGGGGTATATTTATTGTTTTTTTGGGAGTGTCATGAACAATAAATATGGAGAAGATCAAGGGCACTTTGGGAGTAGTTTGAATGGATGACCAATATCAATTCCCTTAATTATGGACCATTTATCAAGTATTTCAGTGGCTTAATGATATCAAAATTCAATCATCTTAGGCTCGTTGGGTTCGACTCGTTGAGCCGCTCAATTAGATTATAAGTATGCAATATTTAAAAATCATTTGATCATCAATTTTTTTGATTTGAACCTTCCAGATGTGCTTCTAGTCTTTGATTTGGACCCATTTGGGCTCAGATTGGGTCAAATTTAGTGTCGTTGGATTTGTCTATTCGAGACATTGAATTGGATTTGTCTTTTCGAGACATTCAATGTGAGACCTCGTTCCCTTACTGTTCCTCTCTGGCTTGGATTTTCCTCCCAGAATCGTCCGGGACGATAGTGAGATCGGCTAGGCCGATCTGCACTGTTCAAAATACCGTCCTGAGATAAGTTCTGGGAACCGTCCAGGACGATCCATTTTGGTCTGATCGTCCCGGGACGATTTGTCGATCGGCAGGGGCCGATCAGCCTAATGATATAAGAAAATCAGCTCGTTTTGATGAGAGAGAAAATCATTTAAAAATCAAAATATCTGATTTTAGAGAGAGAAAGAGAAAGGGAAAAAGAGGAAAGCTGCATTTTGGAGGCCGCGGAGCGCTTTTTGTCCGACGTTGCTGTTGGGAAAAGTGTAGATCTCGTGGTAAGGACTCCGAATCCTATTTATGTTTTCAAAGATATTGATTTTTGACCGAGTTGTGATCTGTTTTGTGATTTCGTAGTCGACTTTTCGACATGATTTGATATTGACACAACTTTCACCGCACAACTTTTAGTATGTTATAGATATGATTATTGTACACGATTTGAGTATTTTCTGCGACGATTTTACCGGTCGGAATTGATT
>NW_021483312.1:0-4092 GCF_001605985.2 Dendrobium catenatum | reverse complement strand
TATTGATTTATCGTATTGCTTTTCCGATTGATTTTATCGACTTGATAGTATAGACTGGATTTGATTGATTGATTGATTTGACGGATTTATTGTTTTGTATGGATTTATTATTGATTGATTGATTTGACGGATTTATGGATTTACGGATTTATCATTTCGATTGTACGTTATTGATTCATAGATACCGGCACTGATATTGATATGGATTATGCGTATTGATTCATAGATATTGACATGATAGATCAATAGCATGTCAGGGGGATTATGGACTATAGATATTGATTCATTGATTGATCATTGATCACTAATATTGATTCATGCTATTGATATATTGATACATTGATTCGTCGTACCGATTATCGATTGATTGATTGAATGGATTGTTGCCGTATGGATTTGATTTATCGTAGGATAGATTTCTTTATGGAGCTGATTGTATTGATTTCTATTGACCTGATGATTTCATTGTATTGATTTGATTTCAATTGATCTTTCGCCGTATTGATTTGATCGTTTATTGGGATTTTGAGCTGATAGATATAATTGACTGGAAAGTGCTCTATTGATTGAGATGATAACCCTATTGTAGCATCGTATGTCTTCATTATTGAATCTGTCGTAGTGTCATTGAATATTGTATATTGATATCGAGTAAATCATATTGAATAATTGGATTGACTGGTTTGCAAGAGTACGTTCTTACACGAGTCCCTTATTGAATTAATTGATGCTATTGATTGCTATTAATTGATACAGACATCCTATTGATTGGACAGATGATATAGATGCTATTAATTGATACAGACATTCTATTGATTGGACAAATGATATAGATACATTGAATTGATTGAATTGACTAGACGACACGATTGATTGAACTGATAGTATTGATTGATAAACACTGCTACGATGAATAGATATTGGCTTCCAGTCACTTACTGATTTGATTTCCGTTGTTCAGACTTGATTTCATTGACTTTGGATTTCCGCATTGCATAGACTCATTAACCATTGATTGACTTGATTTGATTGACCTGCATATTGATAGCATCGCCGTGCTTTGATTTCAGTTGTAGGCTTTGGTGACCTGCTGGGCTTTGTAAGCTCATTATATGTGGTTAAAATTTTCAGGTCCGAGCAAGGCAACTGGAATGGAGTTCGATCAGAATGTCAGACGAATCCTTTCACTATTTGATTCTGGGGCATCACATTCAATTCAATTATAAGTTTGCTAAAATCGAATTTTGGATGGTTTTAGATTTATTTTTGAAAGTTTACAATTTAAAATTGCCCCAATATTCATGTTTGATCATGAAATTTCTTTGATGATATATAAGTTGTCATCCTATTTTTAGACATCGAAGTCCGCAGAGTCTGAAAATATATGTCGGAGCTCTTCGAATTGTTTCAATGTAAAGATTAGAATTTCTTGGTAATTTCAAGACGTCATAGCTCTCTGGACGTAAATTTGGACCTACTCTTGGGCTTGTGAACCAAGTAAAATACCATAAAATTATAATTATAGAATGTTATAAGGTCAGCTAGTTGATCGGGACCAAAATTGACAAAAAATTGTGCTCCAAAACTATCGAATTTGCCATAAATCGATTGTAAAGCTTCATTTAGCTCCGAAAACATCAAAATTGAGTTCTAAATGTCGAAAAACTCTTTCGAAAACCTTAAAAATGTTTCAATCGGATTCTGCAAGACAAATTTTGGGCATCGACACCACTTGAAGGGCACACAGCTAGCTTGCATAACTACGGGTTATCTCGTTTGCTCTGGAGTGCTCGTGTGTGCCCGTGTGCTTGCCAGCGGCTCCTCTGCCTGCCCGTGTGGTTTGGCTTGCGACGTTTAGCTGTCGTGTGCCTCTTAGCGTGCCAATAATCAGTGGTCAAGTGACGCCCAAATTGGTGCATTAGTGCGAGGGGAGGTCCGAGCAGCACGCAGGTACATAAGTGCGTAGGTTACGGGAGGCAAGCAACAAATCATGTCGGGACTTGATTTTTGGCCCCAACGGTCCAATTTGGACTTTTTTTGGGTCTTCAAAAATATTTTTCAATATTTCAGACTCAATTTTGACACTTTCAGAGGTCAACGGGGCATCTACAGTCGAATTTGAGTATTTTTATCATTTTGGGATGCATTTTTTCAATATTTTTACTCCAATCAATATGTCAACTTCAGGAGATTCTCAATTTATGATTAAGGGTATTTTATGGGGTTCACAGCCCCAATGGGAGATCTACGTTGATATTCAGGGAGTGGTCGTGCCTCTTAATTACATGAAAATCATAATTTTTTATTTTCTGACTCTGCAAGCTTTGATGTTCAAAAATAGGGGTCACTAATATATCATTAAAAATTATGTTGACATGGCACGAATCTCAATGCAAAGTTGAAGAGAACACATTTGAAATTAATTCTATGACCATCCGGTCTACGATTTTAGAAAATTTATTGTCAAACTAAACATATCAAAAAGATGAACTCAATGACACGAAATTTGAACCAATCTAATCCCAAATGGGTCCAAATCGAGGGCCCGAAGCACGTTTGAAAGATTCAAAGCATAAATTGGATGAGTAAAAGATTTCCAAGTATAACATGCTTATCGTAGAATCAAGCGGCTCGACGAGACAAATCTAATGAGCCCAATATCATTGAATTCTGACACCATTAAGACATTCAAATGCATGATAAACGGTTTATGGTCAAGGGAATCAATATCAACCATTCATAAAAAATACTCTCAATATGCCATTGATCTTCTCCCAATTTACTAGTAATGTTACTAAAAAAAAACTAAAAATAGACCCCCCCCCCCAAAAAAAAAAACATTTTTTCACAAGGGAGAGAACAGGATGGAGAAAGAGAAATCTAAGATTTATCTTGCCACCAAGCTCTTCTTCAACCACCGTCGGATCAATGATCGTCGTCGGATTTCTTCTCGGCTAATGTCGCTAGACTTTTGCCGGCCATCAACCATCGCCGAACTTCTGCTTGGCCAACTACCGTTGCCAGACTTTTGCTCGGTCACTGATCAATGAAAGATTTTTGCCCGGTAGCTAGTCGACGCAAAACTTTCGCCCGGCTGCCGACTTTTGCCAAACTTCTGATTGATGTCGAAGTTTCGCCCAGACACCAATTAACGCCAGGCCTACACCCAACCCTCCAAACTATTACAATTTTACCATTCTCAAGTTTCGAGATAGGTCAATCATTGTAACCTATTCAAACAAAAGTGGAAGCATTTCAACTAAGTGTGACCGTGTGGTTTTTACCTTTTTTTGAATTTTCCATATAAATCCTGATATTTTTTAGTTCTCTATTTATGTGTTGAATATTTGTACAATGATTAAAATAAAAAAAATTTCTTACTTTGCTACCACATATATTCTAGCAGTCTGAATAATGGGTCTTTAGCTATAATTATTCAGTGAAAATTATAGTATTAAGCTTAAATGTAAAAATGTTATATTGTCGATGAAGGGCCGAAGGAAGAGTTCTTAGTTCTTACAGCTGCCGTGCCTGCCCCATTTACTCGGCGTTCAGTTCCAGACGCTAGATGATGTCTTCTGTTCCGCCAATTTAGAGTCGGAGCTCCGGTCCCAATGATTCCCTCTGCTATCAGCCGTCTGTTTACAGACGGCTTCACAGTCTATGCAGGTTTGTCTATTAGCTTCAACGTACGCGTTGGAGTATCGAGATGCAGAAGCGGCGCTGATTGATCTCATATCGCGCGAAGGGGGTTTGCCCCGAGGTTTTCCGCTTGTTTCTGTTGTGAAGTATAAAAATCGTGATCTTCTATTTTCATTTTATTGATTATTTTGGTGTTTTTGTATGCAGTAGGTGGAGAAGAAGGAGAATGGATAGGAAGAAGCGAGCAGTTAGTGGGGAAGGAGCTGTGGACGGGCGCTCGCTTTTGAGCTGGCTAGAGCGGAGATCGTTCGGGCCATTACAGGTTCGTTGCTCTTTTTCTCTAAAAAATGTGTGTTTTGGAATGCTAGGAAATTGTGAGGATGCAAAAGATATAATTTTAAAATTGAAGGTTAGTGGAGATGCCGATCTAATGCTCAAGTGCATGAGACC
>NW_021483311.1:0-303 GCF_001605985.2 Dendrobium catenatum | reverse complement strand
GTTGGATTCAAGGCTTGTCTTGCGGGAAGTTCACCAAAGAAGAAGATCTCTTTGGTGTCAAAGGACCCGGTGACTACACCGCACCGAGGAAGGTGGAAGTGATTTTGTAAGGGCTTCTCCGCCTAACTGTGAGGGCTAAAGGAGAGACACTTAATTTAGTTCAATACTTGGAGGGTGTCTCCAATGAGTGGACGTAGGACAAGGTTTGACCGAACCACTATAAATCTAGAGTGTTCTTTCTTTTATTACTTCCTCATTTAATTTTTGCATTTGGTTTTCTTTGTGGTGATATTGGTCTTGATT
>NW_021483310.1:0-874 GCF_001605985.2 Dendrobium catenatum | reverse complement strand
TTTCTTCACCGACAGACCTATGGTCGGGTGACTATTTGTTTTTGCTTTATCTTACCGACATACCTATGGTCGGGTAGGAACCTTGCTGTGTCGGGGCCGATGGCCGAGTGAGGGTGCTCTCTTTCTTCACCGATAGACCTATGGTCGGGTGACTGTTCTTCTACCAACAGACCTATGGTCTGGTGATTGTGCTTTTTTTTCCCTTTCTCTTACCGACAGACCTATGGTCGGGTTGGGACTTCATTGTTTTGGGGCCTATGGCCGAGCGAAGGTGCTTTCTTTGTCCCTTTCGTATCACCGCCAGACTGATGGTCGGGTGATTGTTGATCTTCTTTTCTCTTACCCTCTGAATTTTATTTAGATTGATTATAGAACCTCTTTTTCTTCATTGCTTTGATATCCATTGATTGATTTTAGAATTGATTGCACCTCCCCTTAGTGAATCCCGTTGATTGACCCTAAGGTTTTACCTTCCTAGAGTTAGGAAGGTCAACGTCAACATATACGGTTCACTTGTTGTTATCCGCATATGTTGGGGGTCCGTTTGTTGACCTCGTTTTTCGTTCGAGTAGCCTCGAGGAGCTTCGATCAATTTAATTGAGCCTCGTCGAGTTTAATTCGAGTTCGAATCGGCTCGACTTGAGCCGGATTTGACCCAACTACGTTCAATTAGACTCGATCATTTTATTTTGGTAGCGCCTCACTCTATTTTATTTAAATTGAATTCAAATCCATTTTATCAATTTTATTGAGCCGGCTCGAACCCAATTTGATTCAAATTGAGTCAAGTTCGAACTCGAGCCTAACCCGATCTTAACCCAAATTAATCTGATTCAACCCAATTTGATCCCATTAAGAGCCATTTGACTTTTCA
>NW_021483309.1:0-286 GCF_001605985.2 Dendrobium catenatum | reverse complement strand
TTAAAACCTTCCAGAAAATGTAATAAATCCTTTTTAAACCCAAAAATTATGTATAACCCCTCTAACTGACCATCATTAAACCCTTAATTTATAAAAATTGAAAGCTCCTTGATTTGACAGCAAATTGAACCTTAATTTAATTTTAATTGAAATTGAATATTTAATTAATAATAATTATAAAATTCCAAAAAATTTCCAAACACTTGGAAATCTCTTCTTAGGTCATTCCTGACCTTTGGAGCTGATTTAAAGGAGTTAGGACCTTGTTTGGAGCAAAATCACAAAA
>NW_021483308.1:0-1272 GCF_001605985.2 Dendrobium catenatum | reverse complement strand
TATACATGACTTGACTCATGAAAGGTAAAAGTATATTAAAGTTGAAATTAAAAATAGACTCAACCCTAGTATACCAAATCTTGAGCTGATTGAAGTTGCAAGTGAATTGTGGACCTGAAATGTTAGTGAGCAGGGCAATAAAAATAGATATTCAATAATTAATAGAAGATAGTATTATAGAAATAGCACTCTTTATTGTCATTAAAATGACAGTGCTTGGGTTTAGATTTATAATAAAATATTATATTAAGGTGTAATTAGAGGTCTTCTAATCCTTAGACTATGCACATTCCATCGACAAAATTTCAAAACCTAATTCCTAAAAGAAAGGTGACTATGCTAATTTAAATTTAAAGGCTAATCACTAACCCATAGATTTAAATTAGTTAAATGCCCAAAATAAATGTCCCAAAGTCTCAACATCTATTTAATTAATTTGAGTGAATATTTATAAAAGTATCACTAGGAATAATTATAAGACAACTTTAAATTCATAAGACATTAGATCTTAAACCATCTTGCTTTTGTAGGCCCCCTAAAAAATATTTAAATGAGCCTAAGAATACCCTATTTGGCCAAGTGTGTGAGAAGATATAATTTTTTAAAAAAAATGAAATAGGTTTTTTTAATTATTGAAGTTCCAAATACGCAGTCAACCAATTTTTACATGCGACACCGCATGGTTCGACCGTCCTATTATTGGTGATAATAGTAATAGATTATCATTAACCATAGTTGTACAATTCAAGATCAAATTTTTATAATTTAATATGCAACAACACCATGGCATTTAAGATGATCAAGATCAATAGCTCTGATTTCATCTTCCACCTCCCCTTAGCACTTTGAGTCATAAGGATTTTCTGGCATGATTTGACAGTTCCCTCAAGAAAAATGACATTAAGGTTCATAGAGAGTAATAAAGGATTATGAACCTTTAATCCAATGGAAAGAATTTATTTATTCGATGGATCACATCACACTTGACTAGACTGCATAGCTAGGGAGCTCATGTTTGAGCTTTTACTTCTAGGAATGCCCTAAATGCCTAAGCTTTAGTTCAGGCATGTTATTACAACACCAGGGAGGTATCTTCTCAAAGGACCACAGCTAAAGGAGCAGTGGAGGTAGAATTTCAATCATGTGTAAAGGAAGATGGTTGGAGTTCACTCAAATTCACTAAAGGAGGGCACAAGAGAGCCTAGGAACTTTGGAAAGCTTGGAGTTGCTCTAGTGATGGTTTTTTAAATGAGAAGAGAGAATGAGAGGGTA
>NW_021483307.1:0-316 GCF_001605985.2 Dendrobium catenatum | reverse complement strand
TTTCTCCCTATCACGCGCGTCCTCGGGTCCGTCGTGGCCGTTCGACTTCGTTCCTTCGAGCGACTTTCCCCTCCTGCAGAATCAGAAGCTACGACATTGGAATCGGAAGCAACAAGGGAACTCACTCGCAGTGAAGGTCATTTCCTCCCTTCGTGCGCTTCTTCGACCCGCTCCTGCTGCTCGATTTCGCCCTCTCCGACAACTTTCCCTTCTTGTCTGAACGGGAGTTACGACATTTTGATCGGACACGACCATGGGCAGTGAAAGTAACTTTCTCCATTTCACGTGCTTCTTCGGCTCTGTCCGTAGCTGATCG
>NW_021483306.1:0-345 GCF_001605985.2 Dendrobium catenatum | reverse complement strand
GACTCAGTTGAAGCCAATTCCATTCAATTATGATTTCGTTTGAGACGGCTTTCTTACCACTTCTTAAAATAACTTTCTAGTAATTTTTTAAACGAAAAAACTATTTTAAAAAACAGTAAGAAAGTCGTTCCAAATGAAGCCTATAACTCAAACTTAATTCAATAACCAAAACACGCAGATTACACTTTCATGAATAACAATGAACTTTGTTTCTTATACATATATATCAGATGAATGATTTGTTAAAAAATTCAAAAATCTCAGCCGCACAATCATATAGTGAGAGTGCATCAATGAACAAAAAAAAAAACATGAATTAAATTAATTTTATAAAATAAGAATTAA
>NW_021483305.1:0-294 GCF_001605985.2 Dendrobium catenatum | reverse complement strand
CCTCCAAAGAACTAAGATGCCTCCCGAAAGGCCCTCAGATGGAACCATAAATGATTCCCATTTATCTCCCAAAAAACCCAAAATCTTTAGGTTTTCCAACGAACTTACTTTGGTTTCAACAAGTCCCACAAATAAAACATCATTATCCCTTACAACCTCCTTGAGATATAGAGCAGCCTCTCTCTTCTTGGCCCCTCTGTAATTCCAAAAAGCTAAATATGTCATTGTTTAAACAAAGGGAAAACCCATTTTACTTCTACCAATCTCCAACTTCCTATTATGATTAACAATGTT
>NW_021483304.1:0-219 GCF_001605985.2 Dendrobium catenatum | reverse complement strand
ATCACTTTGTAAAGAGATTATTTCACATCCTAGTTTTATTTGAATCCAAGTTGAAAAATTTCTGAATTCCTCAAATGATTCCCTTTTATGAAAAGAAATCTAACCCAGGTGAATCTTGAGAAATCATCCACTATAACAAATCCGTATACCTTCCCTCCTAGACTTATAGTTCCTACTGGTCCTAAAAGATCCATGTGAAGAATTTCCAAAGGTTTACTG
>NW_021483303.1:0-289 GCF_001605985.2 Dendrobium catenatum | reverse complement strand
GGCTAGCTCTCATAATCAGTTAATAAATGCATTATTTACCTTTTTCTTCAACACGTTCTTGAAAGTGAAATGATAGATTTGAAAAGTGACTTTTGTGTGTGTGTTTTAAAAGATGGAAATTATGTCTCTCGAAAAGGTAAAAACGTGTTAGAACTTGTGTGAGTTTGGGAGAGTAGAAATTGTATATTTAGAAAAGAAAAGTGTATATGTATGTTTAGTCAATCTTGGTTATGGAAGCCACATGTATATGTCAAATGTAATATTTTTGAAATGTGTAAGTTTAGAAGGG
>NW_021483302.1:0-253 GCF_001605985.2 Dendrobium catenatum | reverse complement strand
AAGCAAAAAAAAAAAAAAAACACATGAAAATTTGTATAAATATTTTACCCAATTAATGATTATTTTATTTTATCATCACTTCATATTTCATTTTAATTTGATGAATAAGAATTATTGCATTCATTTCTTATATAAAATCAAAATATTATCTCTTCTTCATAAAAAAAATGTCATATTAGGAATTATACAGAGCAAAAATTTAAAATTTTATTTATCAGATAGCACATAAATATTAGATATTTTTCAAGCACAT
>NW_021483301.1:0-341 GCF_001605985.2 Dendrobium catenatum | reverse complement strand
GGGAAAACCAAGAGCTCACCCAAAAGGGCTACTGGGTACTTCGTTTGAGCCTCTCCTAGGCTTCTCCTCTCTCAAGTGCACACACAAGAGGAAGACAAATCTGAAATTTTCATTTAATCATTCATTACCCTCTTATAAAGCACAAGACCACTATATATAGGTCTCAGTAATAAAGAAAATAAGAAAAATGTAAATGCCCTCGGTGCTACAATAAGAACTCACTACCCATATGGGGTAAACTAGGAAAACTGAAATGCAAAATAAATAAAACATAAAATACATAAAAAGTAAAGACTCTGAATCATAGTCGTCGATCTACGATTTCGTCGCTGGTACACGTG
>NW_021483300.1:0-270 GCF_001605985.2 Dendrobium catenatum | reverse complement strand
TGCTTTCAGTACTAGATATGGGCATTATGAGTTTACAGTGATGCCTTTTGGCTTAGCAAATGCCCCTGCAGTATTTATGGATCTCATGAATAGAATCTTCAAGCCTTCTTTAGATCTATTCGTGATGGTATTCATAGATGATATACTTGTGTACTCCCCAGATGAAAGGATGCATGCAAATCATTTAAGGACAGTATTGTATACCTTAAAAGATAATGACTTGTATGCTAAGCTCTCCAAATGCGAGTTTTGGTTGAAGAGTGTTAAATT
>NW_021483299.1:0-404 GCF_001605985.2 Dendrobium catenatum | reverse complement strand
TCAAACTGAAGTTTGAAAGCATATTGAAAAGCAAATTTCTTGAGTGTGATTTTGGAATATGAGAATTGTATGTATTGAAAGTGGCAAGTGAGTGGGTTTTGGAGAAGAAAATAAAGCAAAGTTCTAAGTTGTTAGAAATAAATTATTTGGGTGAAATTATTAAAAAGTAAAAGCTCTATTTCTCTCTACCTCTCGCTTCCCCCTTTTACTTTCCCTTTCTTGTACATCGAGATGAATGTTGAAAAGGTACATAATATAAGTTTAAAAGCGGAATGTTCAAAAAGAAATCAACATAACTGGTATTCAAGCCCGAAGAAAGGTACGTCTTTGTTTTCAATAAATTTCAATTATTTCATTATTATTTATTAAATGTGCTTTCTAATCCCTATTTTCTTCTCTTTATT
>NW_021483298.1:0-483 GCF_001605985.2 Dendrobium catenatum | reverse complement strand
ACTCGCATGTCTATTTTCTTGCAATCAATTGATTTTCGCATGTAGCATATGATTTTAAATGGTTATTCTTCACCGTCACAAGTTTTAGATGGAATTAAAATTGATATTCCTTTTAATCAATGGAGTAAGGAAGAACAAGGAAATGCTCAATTGAATGCAAAATCTTTAAATTGCTTTTTCTGTGCTTTAAATTCTGAAGATTTTATGTTAGTATCCACGTGCACTACTGGTAAGGAAGTTTGGGATAAACTACATACCATATACGGAGGCAAGAATGAAATCAAGCAATCCAAGTTGAATTTGTTAATGCATGATTTTGAATTATTTTCCATGAAACCTTATGAAACGATCTTAGACATGTATACCAAATTCATTCAAATTGTAAACTCATTATATATTTTAGGAAAAGATTTTTCAAATTTTGAAAAAGTTAATGAAATTCTTTATTGTCTACTGGATAAGTTTGATGCTAAAGTAGTTGCT
>NW_021483297.1:0-238 GCF_001605985.2 Dendrobium catenatum | reverse complement strand
TGCAGGAAGCCAGGTCACCTTCGAGCCGATTGCCCCAGTCTGAAGAGACAACCAGCTAAATACAAGAAAGGAAAGATAAAGACACAAAAAGCTTTTTGGGCCGACTCTGCCTCAAAATCGTTAGAAGAAGAAGCAGAGGAGGAGGTAACAAACTTGTGTCTTATGGCTAATGATAACCTTGATCCATCAGATCAAGATGAGTATGTCAACTTTCATATGAAGAATTATTGCTTATTTC
>NW_021483296.1:0-312 GCF_001605985.2 Dendrobium catenatum | reverse complement strand
AGATCTAATCCATCAAGTAGAGGCCCAGATTACTGCTGATGAAGCCATCAATGCTCATAGGAAGCAATTTGAGCAGACAACCGGGAAGCGTAAAAATCCCCCAAGGATGGAGAATCCCCCATCACAAAGGAAGAAGCAAGAAAACTACAATCTTCCTCCTCGGCCCTCACAGTCGCGATGAGAGCCCCGCTAAGAAAAAGAGTACACACCACTTAATACATCACAAGCAAATGTATTAATGACCATCCGGGATCAAGAGAATGTGAAATGGCTATACCCTTTGAAGCCCAACGTCGAAAACCAGGAGCAATA
>NW_021483295.1:0-344 GCF_001605985.2 Dendrobium catenatum | reverse complement strand
GACTTGTTGTTTGTGTACACCCTTGTGCTACACAAGTAATGGTTCTAAAGTGTGGGTGTTATGCTCCTATGGTGGAGCATTCATTAGAGTATGTGGAGGGGAGTCAAATTAATTCGAATGCAACTCCTCATCAATAATACCAGTAAGGAGCGTCGAATATAGGGTTTCCCATAATTGATCCTTAATTCAAATCGATTAAGAAGGTTTTCATTTAGGTATCCAAAATATACATTTCATACGCGTTCCGAACGGAGATCATACGCCGTCTATACGCAGAAGACAGTTCTTGGTTTTTTGATAAAAAATTAAATTAATTAGAATTTAAATGATTCGATGCATTCTTT
>NW_021483294.1:0-345 GCF_001605985.2 Dendrobium catenatum | reverse complement strand
AATTACCTTAAAACCCGAAATTTGGAAAACACATTTTCATTGATTCCCACACATAAACATGTCAAACTCTCCCTTACTCCTAATTCTTAATTAAATTAATATATTTTCCGATTTAAAATAATTAAATATTAGGAAAATGCATTTTTGTAAGAAAAACTTAATTTCTTCCCTTAGAAACAATCATAGAACCCTTAGAAATCAATTTTATAAAAGTACTATCAAAATTTCAACTTTATGAAAAAATCCTAAATTTCTCCAACTCAAAACTTCCAAAGAAAATAACATTTCTATACATAAAAAATATCTCCTATTCATTCCCTAACAATACCCCATTAAAATTCTTAA
>NW_021483293.1:0-232 GCF_001605985.2 Dendrobium catenatum | reverse complement strand
CGCTTTCAGACCCGAAAGATTCAGAATCCGATTTGTGCGCCTTCAATGCAAAATTTTTCACCTTTTTCTTCTCACCTGTATCAAGATTTCTTTGATTCACCCCTTGCTCATAAGCAATGAGTGAGCCAAGCAAGTTATCAATAGAATAGGTGTTCAAATCTTTAGATTCAGTGATGGCAGTAATTTTTGCATCATAAGACGAAGGCAAGCATCTCAAAATCTTGTTAACTTT
>NW_021483292.1:0-360 GCF_001605985.2 Dendrobium catenatum | reverse complement strand
ATAAGGAGTCTTGTTCAGCTTAGATCTAATGTTCACCGTATTTAAAATATAGCACGCTGTGTTGACTGCTTATGCGCAAAAGTATCTAGGAAGGGCTCTGTTAATATTGCCCTAGCAGCTTCTACCAAGGTTCTATTCTTCTTTTCTACTATACCATTTTGCTGAGGTGTTCTAGGGGGTGAGAAATTGTGTTCTATTCCTAGCTCTTGACAGAATGATTCAAATCTATCATTTTGAAATTCTACAGCATAATCGCTATAAATTGTTGAGATTTCACAACCTAATTTCCATTGAATCCATGTGAAGAAAATCTTAAATTCCTGAAAAGACTCATTTTTATGTGCTAAGAATCTTACCCAA
>NW_021483291.1:0-324 GCF_001605985.2 Dendrobium catenatum | reverse complement strand
AAGGTAAAATGAAAGAGAACTGGGTTGAAGCAAAAAGAAGCATGACAGAAAAATGGATTTCATCTTGAATGAGGAGTTTTGGAGTGATTTTGGCGGCTATATGCATACATAAAGAATCTTCATTATCTCTAAACAAGGAGTTCTCATCCCCACCTCTAGATGACGATCCCTTAGTAACTCGAGAGCGCTTGCAAGAACTTGTCATTCCTAGGTCGGTGCCTCTATAAGGATTTAAGAAGGGTTTGGAAGTAAATGGAAATGATTTTAATAACCCTTCTATTTAAAGAAAAATGACCCATCACACAGTGTGAAAATGGCTTCGTA
>NW_021483290.1:0-208 GCF_001605985.2 Dendrobium catenatum | reverse complement strand
CATGGTTGACTTACCTGCTACATCTAAAAATAAAAGGGAAAACATGAATATTATGGTGGCCGCTAATTTTTTGAATATTGATCCGGTGGCTTATGGTAATTTTATTAATCCTTCACTTCCCCCCTTTATAGGAAAAGCGACGCGCTGTATGGCCTGAATACAGTGACAAGCGTGCAAGGGCTGCTGCACCGGCGCCCGGGTGTAGTGT
>NW_021483289.1:0-399 GCF_001605985.2 Dendrobium catenatum | reverse complement strand
TTGTAGTCGAATCGAGCGGCTCGACGAGACTAATCCAACAAGCCCAAGATAGTCAAGTTGAAAATTGTTTTAAGAAGCAGTAAAAAAACTATCCCAAACAAAAAATAAGTCTACTATAATCTATTATTTGAGTTATCTCAAAACATTAAAAAAAATTTAAAATTCTTTTTTTTTAAGCTGCACTTGCCCAAAATTATTTTTTGGAGGATTAATATTAAATATATTTTAAATAATTTTTTGACTTTTAAATGAATTATATTCAGATTTATATTTACTTTTAAATTAAAAAATTCTTAATTGATATCTTAAACTCCCAACAACTGTCAGCTTAATTTATTCTATTGGACTAAAGTTTAATCAAGAGCCATCCGTTTAGTGATATTAAGCATTCAATTTGAA
>NW_021483288.1:0-207 GCF_001605985.2 Dendrobium catenatum | reverse complement strand
AGGTTGTAACAACCCAAACTCTTAATGATCAAGATGTGTCTGCTCTAACCTTAGGGCCTCATAGTTTTATCTTATTACTGTAACTTCCCGGGAGGCCATCCATCTCAGAATTTTTCCAGGAAATGTATGCTTAATTATGGAGTTTCTCAATGAAATTTCAATCATTACACCAAAAAGAACCTCGGTGTTTAAGAGTTTAGCTTATTT
>NW_021483287.1:0-206 GCF_001605985.2 Dendrobium catenatum | reverse complement strand
ATGATATTAGCAACTTTCTTAACATGCTTGGTGTTCAAAGGTAAGATTTTTTACTTGTGATTTTAGATTACTTCACTCTTTTCTTTCTTCCTTCTAGATTTCTTGTGAGGAGATCTGTCAAGGAGACCGGGTTCTCTACCCACACTAGGAGAGTGTGAAAGGACGGACGGTTCTCTGCCAATACTGGGAATAGTGTAAAAGGACGA
>NW_021483286.1:0-230 GCF_001605985.2 Dendrobium catenatum | reverse complement strand
GGCTTCATTTGGGACGGCTTTTTTGCTTCTTCTTGAAATAGCTTCTAGTACAAAATTAAAATTTTGATATTAAAAAACTGTTTCAAGAAGCAATAAAAAAGTCGTCATAAACAAAGCCTAAATATACATTTGTAATGTAATTTTTCACAAGCATCTTTTATCTTATTCATCTAGTATGAAAATCAACCAAAATATCTATATAATTTAATATTAATTTATATTTGATAATA
>NW_021483285.1:0-277 GCF_001605985.2 Dendrobium catenatum | reverse complement strand
CGGGTTGACCCGGCGGGTTGCCGGGTCAACCCACAAACCCGTTTAAATTGAATTTTCCCACGCTGACCCGCTGCCACGCCTGCCCGCACACCGCCCGCTGCTGCGCACGCTACCGGGTCAGTTCGGGTTCGACCGTAACCTGACCCGTGACCCGAAATTTACACCCCTAGTTTTCTAGTACAAAAATTTTTTGAATAAAAATTTTTTAGGCTAGAAAGCCATTTTACAATTCTATCATGTTAGGATTTATGCATGTTTATGCACTTTTTAAATTGCT
>NW_021483284.1:0-299 GCF_001605985.2 Dendrobium catenatum | reverse complement strand
GGTAGCTTAGAGTTTTCTGCAGCTACTGCAAAGGCTGTTGTTGTACCTATTCAAGGCATGACTGTTCAAGGCCATCCTGCGAGGCCTAATTCTGCTGATATTAATGCACGACGTGTTTATTCCGTGCAACAACTACGAGCTAATAAAACTGCTACTGCAAAGGCAGTTCAACAAAATAGGACCTCAGTATTCGAAAGGCTATCACAGCCCAAGGCCTCGGCCACTAAGAGAGTCGTAGTTGGAGGAAGAATATCTGTGATACTGTTTTGATTAAAAAAAAATATTTCTAGGTATATATA
>NW_021483283.1:0-348 GCF_001605985.2 Dendrobium catenatum | reverse complement strand
TTTATATTTTTTATATTTTATTTATTTATTATTATTATTTTAAGTTCTTTTTTAGATTTTAAAATTTGAGAGTAAAAACTACATCAAATTTGTTTTTTTCTAAGCTGGAAATTGAGACATCTCACTACTAAGGTACACAAATCTTTTTTTGTTTTGTTTTGTTTTGTTTTATTTTTGTTTTTGTTTTTAACTATTACTATCAAACATATTTTCACTGATTTTCTATTATTTTGTTATTTGTTGCACGATTTATTACTTGTGGAGGGAAAGAAATGACAGACGTTTTAGTGGAAATTAGAGCTCTTCTCACACTTGTGGGCCTCCGAAGGAGCACCGCTCGCGGGGGTT
>NW_021483282.1:0-288 GCF_001605985.2 Dendrobium catenatum | reverse complement strand
CTCTTTCTCTATCTAATATTTATATTTTGTCGTCCTAAATTCTAGTTGGAAAGATTAAGGTGTCAATACAACCTGATTGGATCCAACATCTATGGAATCAACCACAATGATAGATGGATACTCATAAATATGAAGGAGATTTTAATGCCTAAATTTCATTATTTACATCATTTAACACTCTATGAACTTTATTAGTGAGCATGTTGTCACTAGGAGTTGAGAAGAGATAGAAGCCGAATCTCTTCATTGTTGAAGAGGATATAATGACAAAGACTCAACCTAGGCAAA
>NW_021483281.1:0-206 GCF_001605985.2 Dendrobium catenatum | reverse complement strand
GAGGGTGCTCACTCTCTTCACCGACAGACCTATGGTCGGGTGATTGTCCTCTTTTCTGCTTTATTCTACTGACAGACCTATGGTCGGGTAGAGACTTTGCTGTTTCGGGGCTGATGGCCGAGCAAAGGTGGATCCTTCCTCTTCATTCTATCGCCAGACCCATGGCTAGATAGATGTTGAGCTTCCCGTTTTGTCCCATCGACAGA
>NW_021483280.1:0-234 GCF_001605985.2 Dendrobium catenatum | reverse complement strand
TCATATGGAAAATACAACACACAATTATAAGACTTTTTCTTAGAACTTTGAGATCCTAGGCCAAGTGATCGTGCATCCTAAACATATCCATGAAAATTAAACAATAAATAATAGGATTAATGATGTGATTAGTGAATAAGTGTAGTCCAATTATTAACTAATCATTTCTCGTAAATTTCATTTACATGTTCAATCTATGATTAAATTTATTAATGAATCTCTCCAATTTAAAAG
>NW_021483279.1:0-216 GCF_001605985.2 Dendrobium catenatum | reverse complement strand
TCTTTGGAATGCTATTAATGAATTCTTTGAAAATGCTATAATGGATACTAAATGGAAAGAAACAATTGTTTTTCTTATCCCAAAAATCAGTAATCCATTATCTCGTTCTAATTATAGACCAATTAGCCTTTGTAATTCGGTCTATAAATTGGTGGCTAAAATCCTCATGAATAGAATGACTCCTTACATCTCTAAATTGATTTCTTATGAACAAGT
>NW_021483278.1:0-301 GCF_001605985.2 Dendrobium catenatum | reverse complement strand
TAGAGAATGTAAAAGAAAAACACGAGCCACCGACTCTTTCGGTGACTCGTGGGTATTGCGCTTGCCCACACGTTGGACTCTCCCTTCTCTATAGCGCGCTCACAAGAAGAAAAAGAAGACAAAACAAAAATTCATTTAAACATTCATCATCCTACTACAACACATAAAACCATTATATATATAGGTCTCTAACCTGAAAATGAAAAGTACAAACTTGCCCTCCGGGCTACAATAACAAGACACTTCCCATATGGGGTAAAATCGGGAAACAACAAAACTAAATAAAACATAATGCATACAA
>NW_021483277.1:0-313 GCF_001605985.2 Dendrobium catenatum | reverse complement strand
TATATATATATATATATAATATTCTCATTTAAATAGTATTTGCAGTAATATTTTTTGAGCTTTATATATAATAAACCATGAAGAAAATTTTTTACAAACCGTATAAGTAATATAAATTATGCAAAGAGAAGTTCAAAATTTAGACAATATTGTATAACATAACATCATTTTTAATAAATATAATTGATACGTCATGCAAAAATTATCTTGATCGGGCACGAATCTTGAGGCAAAAATCAAGTTGGAAACTTCAAAAATTAAATTTGGGAGCACGTGAACTCCGATTTCAGTAAACTTATAGTCAAACTGAGCG
>NW_021483276.1:0-204 GCF_001605985.2 Dendrobium catenatum | reverse complement strand
GCTTCTCTTTTAATGGTCAACATTCGGCACCATAAAATATTACAGGTCTCACCACTATCTTAAAGAATTTTCCCTTAAGTTTGAGAAGGACTTTTCTATCACACAACAAGCCCGATGCATTCCTCCACTTCAACCATCCAGCTTGAATTCTGCTAATAATATCTCCATTTATTTCACCATCACTCTGAACAATAGATCAGGAAA
>NW_021483275.1:0-861 GCF_001605985.2 Dendrobium catenatum | reverse complement strand
AAAAAACTAGTTATATATGTTTATGAACTTGCTCATTTGATAGCTCAAGAATAATCGTTAGATATGTTCATGAACTTGCATGTTTGATTGTTTTAAAAAATTTGTTAAATATGTTCATGAACATGCTCAATGTAATTATTTGTTACGAGGCTCGATAAAACTCGTTTGTTAAGTTAATGAAAATCTAAAAGTAGAGCTCGTTTATAGCTTGTTAGGGCTTGTTTGTTTAAATCTTGATAAGCACTAAACGAATCAAACATGAACCAAACATGAACACTTAATAATTTAAATGATCTAAACATGAACACAAACAATAAAGCTTGCATCAAACACGAACCAAACTGGAACAAGTTCGTAATAAATGAACTCAAACATGAAGACTCGCATGCTCAACTTGGCTCATTTCGATTCATTTGCAACCCTAACATGTAAATACCACCACCCCCACCTACCACCAAAGCCATCTATTTGTGACTATTGTCAATCATCGTTATATTTTTTCCTTTTTTCTCTTTTTGACGAGAAAACACTCCGCAAAACGGCGAGTAAACCGGCCTCGTCGACCTATCATTCAACCAACACCAGTTTACTCAGGCCAACACTTAAGGATGTCACGACCGCCCATGGGATTTGAGCCCGGGACCTAGGTTTTGCCCAGCCGAGCTCCCCCTACATGAGCTAAGCCACGGTGGATATCATCATTATCATCATCCTCATGATCATCACCATCACCAATGCCATCATATAAGCAGGAAATTAATATATTTTACTTTAAATCCAAAATATAAATAAATGAAAAAAAAAAAAACCAACGGTTCCTGTCCTTTCCAAACCGCTCATCTATGGTCTCGACCCTCAGAT
>NW_021483274.1:0-3370 GCF_001605985.2 Dendrobium catenatum | reverse complement strand
GAGTGGAGGCCGAGGCCGAATTTTCGGAGCCCACACCTCATGACTTGGAAGAGACTATGGAGCTAGCTCAGTTGGTGGAGGATCAGAAGCACCTGGAGAGAGGAATGAAAGGCAGCAGCTTAGGAGGCTCATACAGGATGATGACCACCACCTTTTTATCATCCAAGGAACCAACACCGAATACTCTTCAGGAGACTTCGAATGAGAAGACTATAGAAGGACAACATGGGGACAACTTCAAGAAGCTCACAGAAATGGAATTACAGGAGAAAAGGATGAAGGGGCTCTATTTTAGATATGATGAGAGGTTTTTTTCGGGGCATAGGTGTAAGGAACAAACTCTTTAGGTTCTTACCGTTTGTGATGAAGAGGGAATGGAGGAGGGTGTTGTCTTTCCACCTCGCGGACAGGGTGAGTCTTTGTGAGGGGAGTATTGTTTGACCGTTCCATTGGACCGGCTCATGCTAATAGAGGCAGAACTTCTCTGTCTCTTGTACGTGTCGATCGCATCGCCCAGGCCAAACGAGCTGTCTAGGAAGGATTTTTTAGGGAGTTAGGAGGGAAATTTGAATGTAGGGATTGTTTAGAGATTTTCTTTTGGATTGTATGCATTAAGTAGTTTTTTTTCTTAGGGTTAGGGCATCTTGAATTTTGCTGAAATTTGAGATCTCTTAGATTTTTGGGTTCTAGCGGTGTCTAGAGATTTAGGAGAGGTAGATCCTCCTCTCGAATAAAGGATCAATTGTATCTTGGTATTTTCCATTTTCATT
The DNA here is from genome assembly GCF_001605985.2 of Dendrobium catenatum. Classification (NCBI taxonomy): domain Eukaryota; kingdom Viridiplantae; phylum Streptophyta; class Magnoliopsida; order Asparagales; family Orchidaceae; genus Dendrobium; species Dendrobium catenatum. Next base: position 2,600 of record NW_021483274.1, on the reverse strand, counting down.
TCATCTAATAATACAAATTATCTACTGTTTTCCTAGTTTTATGTGGATTTTTGTGGAGAATTCTCGCTATTTTCTAAAGATTGTTAGGAAATTCTTAAGATCTACAAGTGTTCCTATCAGACGTCTTCTTTCATCTCGAAGGTCTCAAGCCCAACTCCACTCTAGATGTCAAGTTGTAGCACGTTATTCTGAATATTTCTAAGTATTTTCAGATAGCATGGCTAATATTGCATCAAACACCCTAAGTCCATAAGAGTCCTATGTCCTATAGGAAATTTAACAGCCATGTGATATACTAAGACAACAGCGCTCAAAGTGTTTAGCAATGGACAACCAAATAAGCCATTGTATGTAGCTATGGCATTGACTTTGACAAAGTCAATGGTTACCATTCCCCCAGGTTACAACAACATTGAACAAGCCCTCAACCTTTTTGCACTCATAAAAAAAAATGTTAAAGGGGCCCAACAATGGACAACAATCTCACAGGATCTATGTGCATCTAATTAAAAATATTAGTAGAAATATGTTAGACCGGTCCAGTGGACCAATCCAGCCGGTCCGCACGGGATCGGCCGAGTCGCGAATTAGGCACGGTTTCGCCTGGGCGGAAGCCGCACGCACGCATGATCCACGGGAGCCCTTTTTGGAAGGTTTTTGAATGGTGTTTAGGAGGGAAATTGATTGTAGAGACTGTTTAGGGAATTCCTTTTGAATTGTATGCATTAAATAGTAGATTTTCCTAGGGTTTGATCATCTTGAATTGGCTGAAATTTGATATCTCTTAGATTTAGGATTTCTTTGGGCTCTAGCGGCGTCTAGAGATTTGGGAGAGATCGATCCTCTCGAATTGAGGATCAATTGTATCTTTGTCGTTTTCCTTGATTTTCTAGTGAAATACAAGCATATTATTGTGTTTTTCTTCCCGTTTCCCTATTTTCTGCTGAATTCCTGCTGTTTGGCTGCTGTGGACAGCGGTTTACTGCTGAAATTTTACTGATTTGGGTTAGGAATACTTGCGAACTCAAGTGTTTCCTATCAAAATCCTTATGCCAATTAGAATGCTTCTAATCTGATAGCTGACAATTACCGTTGTGACAATGATTATGTCGTTGTAGAGATTTCCAATTGTTGGTAGACGGACATTGGCGAAGCTTATTAGAATTCATGAAGAATGGCTTGAAATAGAGACAACATGCACCTCTCTTATAGCCAATGTACTTAAGGCTTTCTTCTTCAACACCTTAACCATAGCTCCTCTAAAAATAGCTAGCGCAATCCTTAAAATGTGATGGCCTGTGCTACGATAGGCTCATTAAATTTCTCTTCCATAGGAGTCGTATTATCATGTCGCCCAGGGGTCAACAATGATGCAATCTTTTAGCTCGCAAATCTGGATTAGTTCCTCGACTAAACTATAGAGATGACAGTAAGCTTTTCGATTATGCTCATGGTCTTTGTGAAAGGTGCAATACTTCAATGGATCTCAGGAATTCAATGTGACACACATTAGCGGAGATCAGTAAAATAATCCTTAACATGAATGGTTTCTATAAGCTTGTCCAATAACACCCAGAGTGACATATATGTTGGGTGCCTTACTTGCAAGAAGCCAAGAAAGACTCCCTTTTCATAAGTTAGCAAACCAGTTGGCCCCTCTCTCACCTCTTTAGATAGAAGCATCTGTGTTGTCGCTAGCAGTGACAAGGGTGCAACTTCTTAGGCAACTTATCACAGTTGTTGTGTGACTTATTGCTCTCAAAAGTATCATCGAGAGTCCCTTGGAGATCTATCATGTTGCAACTTGGATGTTGAAGCTATAGTTACACGGCCTCAGTATTAATGTGATTTTTGTCCAACTAATGGAGCTCAACCAACATTTTTGGTTATTATAATATGAGGGTATAATAAAAACAACCTTTCTAAAGGCCCTGTGTGAATGTCAGGGCAATAATAAGCTCCAAATCCTAAAAGCCCACAATCTCACACTAAAAATGAGTTATAAAGAAACAGAGTGACTTTTCCAAATCCTATTTCATATTCAACAGACCATGAGGATTCTTCAATGGCCTTTGAGCACTAACAAACTAAGTGATGAATTATCACTTGAAGTTGGCGAAGAAGGTGATACAACAGCAAAGGAGACGGAAAAGGGAGGGGCGGATTAGGCAAGATTCAAGGGGGAGATTTTGGCTCCCCTTGTGGGGCCCACTAAAGAATTAATTCATTATGCTATGAGAGGAATTAAAGGGAGGATAAATTAGGAAAGATTTCCTAATTGAATTTAGAAAGGGAAAGATTTCCGAATTGAATTTAAATCAAGAGGGAAAGATTTCCTAATTGAATTTAAATTAAAGAGGGAAATTAGTAAGGAAACAAATCAGTTTTAAAAGCAATTTGAGAGCTTATTTAAGGAGGGGTCTAGGGTTTATTTTGGGGCATGCATGTCTTGAGTTTGAGGTAGTTTTCTGTAGTTTTTTCTTTTGTGAGGACTTCCTAGCGACAACTAGATTGTTTGGGAGAGCCGGTCTTCCTCTCTAATTGCATATTGCTTGTATGTTTTTGATACGCCTTAGGTTTTGACAATTTCGGTTTTGCCC
>NW_021483273.1:0-390 GCF_001605985.2 Dendrobium catenatum | reverse complement strand
ATTTAATTCTCTTTTGATATAATTCTCAATTCAAAAAAGAAGGAAAATATAAAGAAGGAAACCCCAATTTTGCTTGCAGGGAGCTTTGATCTGGGTTAACAAAATCTAAATCTTGAGACCTCTCTAGTTAGTAACTTGAGTAGGTCAGTTCATATCTTCAAATTTTTTTAAAGAAAAATCATAAAGATGATCAATCTAACTGGAATTATAATGGTGATGGTTATACATTATCAGGTTTCTAATAACTAACCTAATTGAGATGCATAAACAAACCATTATCCAAATATCTTCAACTATGTTTTGAACATCTTCCATTTTGAATGAGATTCTAGACAGGATCCTGATACTAGATCATCTATAGTGATATTTATGAATATAAAAATCACTTTC
>NW_021483272.1:0-316 GCF_001605985.2 Dendrobium catenatum | reverse complement strand
AATATACTTCTTCAAAATTCTCCAATTAAAAATGGAAACAGAAGTAGGAATGCTCTTATGCCACATCATTTTAAACGGTTTGATAGGATCTTTTTTGTTTCTAAACACATGCCAAGCCTCTTTAGTCCGGAAGTTACCATCTCTAGTAAAAGTACAAAGTAAAACATCTTTAGCAGCACAATTAAGAGGAAGGTTGAAAATCAAATTACAAATATAAAGCGGGAGAACAGAAGATAATTTCTCCATGTCCCAGCTATTATCCGCATAAAAGAAATTAATCTTAACCAAACTCAAAGAAACAGTATTCAAAAGAGAA
>NW_021483271.1:0-299 GCF_001605985.2 Dendrobium catenatum | reverse complement strand
TTTTCTTTTGACGAGGGGAGTTTTAACAGAATTAAGTTCCGTGGTAAATTTTGGAAGGCATATGGGTTTGTAGATAAGACACTACCAGAGATTTTGCCCTCATTTTGCGAGGACTTCATGATATGAGTTCTGGTTTCCTATAGGCACAAGCCCCTATAGTTATTTACCCCTCTCGATCATGAGAGAGAACTTTCGATTAAGGCTAGTCGTCGATCAGATATGTTGAATCCATAGATACATAGTATCAACAATAGGCATATGAATGGTTTGAGAATTTGGAAAAAGTTTGAAGGGTTAGA
>NW_021483270.1:0-221 GCF_001605985.2 Dendrobium catenatum | reverse complement strand
TGTGTGAATCTTATGTACATGTTAGAAATAGATTCATCAGGTTTCATGCGAAACAATTCATAGTCATGTAATAAAATTTTTAGTCTTGATTGCTTAACCTTATTTGTCCCTTCATAAGTTATACAAAGTCTATCCCATATGTTCTTTCCACTTTTACAAGTAGAAATCCGCATGTAGTCTTCATATTTTAAAGCACAAAAGAAACTATTTAGATATTTGGT
>NW_021483269.1:0-213 GCF_001605985.2 Dendrobium catenatum | reverse complement strand
GCCTTAGATGGTTTGGTCACATAAAACGGCGACCTTTCGATGACCCAATTAGGAAAGTAGGGGTATTAAATTTGACTTATGTTAAGAAAGATAGAAGTAGACCAAAAAAGACTTGGTTAGAAAATATTAAAAATAATCTTTTTTATTAGATTTTGTGGGCTCCGAAAATTCGTCCTCGGCCTCCGCTCGCTCTTCTTTTTCGGCGAGGGAGTT
>NW_021483268.1:0-263 GCF_001605985.2 Dendrobium catenatum | reverse complement strand
ATATATCATATAAAATAAAATTTATACTAATAAAAACTCCTTACGAAATAAAACTCCCAAATTCACATAAACTCTGTTTAGAAGTTCTGATTCTTTTTCTCTTCCTTTATTCTTTCTTAAAAAAGATAACTACTTAATCTTACGAAAGAATAGGTCAAATCTTGTTAAGTTATAGCTTTTTCCGTGTTTGTTGCACTTGAGACTTGTTTAAATTGAACACATCTTCATCCACTGATTCAATGAAGAGATAAAGAGATTTTGTG
>NW_021483267.1:0-239 GCF_001605985.2 Dendrobium catenatum | reverse complement strand
AAAAATATAAATATTAAATATAATATAAATAAAAAATTAAGACTTTAATGTTAAAAATATTATTAACAATCTTATGAGAGAGTTTAAGCATAAAATGTTATTTTATTGAGTTCTAACAAAATATATTAATATGTGTATTTCAACAATCAAATATTATTTTAAAATATTAAATCCAATTGAGTTAAAGAAATTATGAAACAACCTTTTTGCACACATAAATTAAATGATTGAGCCATAGA
>NW_021483266.1:0-220 GCF_001605985.2 Dendrobium catenatum | reverse complement strand
TGTTGGAAATTGTTGCTTCAGTACAAGTACAGCTTTGGAACATTGTTTTATTCGATTTCCGGTAAATTGGTAAATTTCTGAAATTGTGATTTCTGTGTACATTCCGTGTACTACCGTTATGCCGCCGATTTCTCGTACGATCTCTGATTTTCAGAATTGATGATTTGAATGATTGAATATGCATACGAATGTGGATATATGATTGATATATTGTTATATT
>NW_021483265.1:0-307 GCF_001605985.2 Dendrobium catenatum | reverse complement strand
ACTCCATTTGGGATAGCTTTTTTCATGATTCAAAAAACATCTTTCTAGTACAAAAATTAAAAATTTTGTACTAGAACGCTGCTTTAAGAAGCAATAAAAAAGCTGTCCTAAACAAAGCCTAAGTGTTTGCTCATTACAACTATTTTGCTATTTTATTTTTCAAATTACGACCACAATTTTTGTTAAGCTAATGCTTTTTCGCTATTTTTAATATATTTTTGTATTATTAAGCTTTTTTTATACAGAGTTAAAAAAAAAAATTTCCCGAGCACGGCATTGCAAATTACAATCATCTTTATAAAAAAAC
>NW_021483264.1:0-247 GCF_001605985.2 Dendrobium catenatum | reverse complement strand
TAACAGCAACCTTAGACTAAGCTCTGAAGTAAAAAATATAATATTTTGTCAAACCTGCATTACTTCTGTTTAGAAATTATGCGTTGCCATAATCCAAGCGTTCTCGTATTATATAGTGGAAATTTTAATGTTGAACAATAGTAAGTAATAAATTATAAATAATGGCTCATAAAAATTCAACCAATCCTCCCAACCATATCTGCCACCCGTCAGTCCACAACTAACAAAAATTATTATTCATGTCATG
>NW_021483263.1:0-484 GCF_001605985.2 Dendrobium catenatum | reverse complement strand
GTATAGCTTGTGTGTGGCTATTTGTATAGCCTTAGGTGTCTATTAATAGGCCTTTTAGCTTGTATTAGGATTCAGCCAAGGAGAATAAAGAATTTTGCATTGTTGTGGCTCACGCCTCCTCCCTCTCCTCTCTCCCTCCTCCTCCTCTTTCAAGATCCATAAGGAAGTGCTTCTTTCTCAAGTGAAGGGATCTCACAACTGTGATAGGAGATATTTGAGCTGTGAGCTAAATGATTGATCAATCACCTCCATTTCTTCCAAATGGATGTGCTATTGCCAAAAATCATCGAAAAAACACCAATGAGGTAAATCATCATAAACTTAGGGCCCCTAGGTCTTGTAGAAATAATGCAGTAAAATAAAAAGGACCCCCCATTGGTGTTAAAAAATAAATAAATAAAAAAAATAATAAATAAAAATTAAATGACATAAATTGAAGTTAAAAAATAAAAAACTAAATAAATAAAAATCACCACAGTAAAAT
>NW_021483262.1:0-460 GCF_001605985.2 Dendrobium catenatum | reverse complement strand
TGCTCGTTAGCGGACTTCTACTCGACGTCGGACTTCTGCTCGTTAGCGGACTTCTACTCGTCGTCGGACTTCTGCTCGTCGATGAACTTTCGTCGGTCTTCTAATTGACGGACTTCTACCCGACGTCGTACTTCTGCTCGTCAGCGGACTTCTGGTCGTCAGCGGACTTCTACTCGACGTCGGACTTCTGCTCGTTAGCAGACTTCTACTCGTCGTCGGACTTCTGCTCGTCAACGAACTTTCGTCAGTCCTCTACCCGTCTGCGGACTTCTGCCTGCCGTCGGACTACTAACCATCGTCGGACTTCTGCTCGTCAACGGACCTTCGTCGGTCTTCTAATTGACGCTGCACCTCTACCCGACTACGGACTTCTACTCGACGTCAGACTTCTGCTCGTTAGCGGATTTCTACTCGTCGTCAGACTTCTGCTCGTCGACGAACTTTCGTTAGTCCTCTACCC
>NW_021483261.1:0-213 GCF_001605985.2 Dendrobium catenatum | reverse complement strand
ACAGTATTTTCAGCAAGGAGAAGCAAAATAAATCTGGGAAGAAAAAGAGTGTGCTAAGATGAAACTGGGCAAGTATGCCTTTAGCTGATATCTGATAGAATTGAAAGCTTATTTGTTCTTCAGTTTAAAAGTCTGGGAAAGTGGCTCACGAATGGAGAACTGCAATTTTGTCGAACTTATCTGATATTTATGGTGTTGATTTTGGATGTCAGA
>NW_021483260.1:0-978 GCF_001605985.2 Dendrobium catenatum | reverse complement strand
TGGCCGAAGAAGCGTCTGAAAGGTAGAAAGTTACCTTTGGCCAGTGAGCTCCCGTGCGGCTTCCGATTGGGGAGGGGAACGTCGACGAAGGAGTAAAGTCGAACAGCCACAGAAGGAGTCGGAGAAGGAGCGAAGTTGACCGGCCACGCAGGAACAGAAGAAGCGATCGGACGGGAGAAGGATGCCTCCACAGCAAGCGAGCACCCGTTGCAGCTTCCGATAAAAAATGGCGTAACTTCCAATCCGGTAGGTAGGGAGAAGTCGTCGAAGGGGGCGATGTCAAACAGCAACGAAGGACCGAGGAAGCATACGAAAGGTAGAGAGTTGTCTTCACAGCCGCCGAGCTCCTCTTCTCGCCTCCGCTCAAAATGTCGTGACTTCCAATTCGTACAGGAAGGGGGTGTCGTCGGAGAGCAAAGTCGAGCAGCCAGGAAGGATCGAGCGAACTCCCGAGTTGCTTCCGATCAAACGTTGTAACTTCTGATCCGGCTGGGAGGAGAAAGAGCGAGAGAGGGATCGGGAGATGAGAGTCGACGCGAGAGAGAGGGAGTGAGGCAGCGAAAGCTTTGCTCTCTCATTTCCTTCAGTATTTAACGACTCGAATGAGTCGTGCGAGCCTTATGCGAAGGTCGTAGGAAGAACAGCGACGACGTGGGAGGAGGTCGTGAGATGTGGTTCGGCAGAGGGTAGGTGAGATTTTGATTTATTTTGATTTTTTTTTCTTGGATACGGGTCAACAAATGCCCCCCAACAAATGTGGTAGGCGTCTAGAGCCAACCACGTTTGTTGTATGCTGATTGACCCTGTGGATCTCTAGATATTTATTCCAGATGTCACACTAAGGTTTCCATTTAATGGATCTCCAAAATTTGTTTGGATGTCAGTCTTCTTTCTCGATTGCATTTCTAGATGTATCCATAGATGGTTGATATCTTGTTGAAATTTTAAATATTTATTTGGGGATCTCAGCACGCAGCG
>NW_021483259.1:0-552 GCF_001605985.2 Dendrobium catenatum | reverse complement strand
ATAAAAGCCTCCTAAATTTTCAAATGCCCATATAAATATAAAATTCTAAAAATCACCTGAAATAAAGATATTTTAAATGAAATAAATCATCAAATAGTTAAAGTAAAACTCATCCATCCTCCGCAATAGTGTCGAGATGGATAATTCCAAAATCACTTTAGCTCGAGAATATAATTAGGATTCATTCTCAATCCATCTCTTACAAGTAAGGACGTGGCATATGTCCTCTAACCAATAGTTTCGCCTCCAAATAACACCACAGGTAAACGACTATGATCAGGACCGTCTTACCGGGTGGTTTAGCCATCAAATGTCAGCATTATATTTCGGTAATGGTCGGAGCCTATATGTTCCCCCAATAGCGTTAAATCCTTGAGCAATGAATTAATAGGATAAAAGTGATAGGGCACAAAGATCTCTGTTAGGTAAGGTGGATTCAAATTTGTCTCATTAGATAAATATTCACCCAAGGTCTACAATGTATTATTGGCGAAGCAACTCATGGCTGCTAACAATGATCTTTCTGTCAGGATGGGTCGAGTACATTTTCTA
>NW_021483258.1:0-232 GCF_001605985.2 Dendrobium catenatum | reverse complement strand
GACTTATAATAACTCCTTAAAAATGCATTAGACAAGGCCGGGTATGGCTTATTACAATATAGTGAATATACTTACCTTAAAAGATACTGTCCCTAATATTTTTCTTAAGAATTCGGGAACAAAATAGCTATAGAACAAATTTTTACCAACATAAAATAAGTAAAAAATTAAATCAAAACTCGTCCAAGTTTGGACATCGAATTAATAATCCTTTGCTATTATACAATCATGC
>NW_021483257.1:0-293 GCF_001605985.2 Dendrobium catenatum | reverse complement strand
GAATTTGGAAAGAAGAGAATTACCACATGTGGCGCTTCGCGCATCTTTTTCAAAATTTTTGGGCACATTTTTGTGCATTTTTTTTTTTTTGATATTGGGCTGATTTTGTGCCTCTGTTTCATATTTGCGAACCTTTGCGCATTCCTTTTCATTTTTGTACTTTTTGTATAATTTTCAAGAGTAATTGAGACCAATTTTTTCCAAAATCAACAATCTAAAATTTTAAATATTTCTAAGTGCATAAATATTATTTGAACAAGGAAATACAAAATAAGAAAACATCTAAATTGCAA
>NW_021483256.1:0-1183 GCF_001605985.2 Dendrobium catenatum | reverse complement strand
TTAATAATATGAAATAAGCTAAATTACATATTTATCATGCCCCCTCAAACTGGTGTGTCGGAAGATAAAACCAGTTTGTTTGCGAGAATTTGAAACCTTTGAATAGGAAGTGGCTTGGTAAATATGTCTGCGATTTGATCTTTGGTTGATATATGATGTACGGTGATGGATTTATTTTTGATGCAGTCTATGATGAAGTGACAGTCGACTTCTATATGTTTGGTACGTGCGTGAAAGACCGGGTTGTTTGCCAAGGCAATGGCAGAGGTGTTTTCACAAAAAACAGGTGTTGAGTCTGACTGAGAGCAATTTAATTCTTGAAGTAGGCGGCGATGCCATATTACTTCTGCTGTTGCGGCGGCGAGGGCTCGATATTCCGCTTCGGTTGAGGATCTTGCTACGGCTGTTTGCTTTTTGACACTCCATGAAACAAGAGAGGACCCAATATAGTTGCAGTAGCCGGAAATGGATTTTCGATTGGTGGAGTCACCCGCCCAGTCGGCATCTGCATAAGATTTAAGGAGAAGAGAGTCACGAAATAGTGGTAGACCTATGTGAAGTGTACCTTGTATATAGCGAAGAAGTCGCTTGAGGGCTTCGAAGTGAGTATTGGACGGGCATTGCATGTGTTGCAAATTTTGTTGACGGCGAACGAGATGTCAGGTCTGGTTAGCGTGAGGTATTGCAAGGATCCTGCAGTAGAACTATGTGAAGCGTACCTTGTATATAGCGAAGAAGTCGCTTGAGGGCTTCGAAGTGAGCATTGGACGGGCATTGCATGTGTTGGCAAATTTTGTTGACGGCGAACGAGATGTCAGGTCTGGTTAGCATAAGGTATTGCAAGGATCCTGCAAGTTAACGAAAAAGAGTAGGATTAGTGAAGGGAGGAGATTGATTTGAGGATGGAGATAGTTTTGGTTGAGATGGTGTGGAAACCGGCTTGCAATTAGTCATGGCGGCTTTAGATAAAATAGATACAGCAAACTGGCTTTGACTAAGATGCAATCCATGATTTGTGGGCATGACTTGAATGCCGAGAAACTGATTTATAGAGCCGAGGTTGCGCATTCTAAATTTTGCGTTTAGATTGTTGAGGAGATCGGAGATAGCAGAATTAGAATTTTCTGTTAAGATTATGTCGTCGAAGTAGACGAGGAAGAACATGGAGATGTTGGATTTGTGA
>NW_021483255.1:0-235 GCF_001605985.2 Dendrobium catenatum | reverse complement strand
AGAACCGTCATCCTTTTACACTCTCTAAGTGTTGGCAGAGAACCGTCCGTCCTTTCACACTCTTCAAGTATGGGTAGAGAACCCTTCATCCTTTCACACTCTCCAAGTGTGGCCAGAGAACCCTTCATCATTTCACACTCTCCATGTGTGGGCATAGAACCCTTCGTCCTTTCACACTTTCCAAGTATAGGCAGAGAATGCTAAGATAGTTGCTATTTGCATGCTTTACATTTTT
>NW_021483254.1:0-540 GCF_001605985.2 Dendrobium catenatum | reverse complement strand
AGTAGCTCGTTGAACGTTTGGTTCGCTTGCAGCCCTAAGCATAATCCTGTACTCTCTAACTGCCGGATCGATAGTTCCTAATTCAAGTTGATTATCATTTTTTTATTTGGTAGAAATCTTTAGATATTAATCAGTTAAGTATTCAAAGAAAAATTTATAGAATCAACTCTGTGATGATTTGGATTCTGAATTCCTCCACTAAAAAAATTATGGTTAAAATGAATGCTTAGATAAGATAAATTTAGGTTTTGTTTGGGATAACTTTAGGCCACTATTTTTTTGCTTCTTTAAATAAATTTTTGAACTAAAAAACTAATTTAAAAAGTAGTAAGAAAGTTGTTCCAAACGAAGCCTTAATAATAATGTGAAATATATTTAAATATATTAAAATGTTAAAATTTAAGTAAAAAATATTAAAAATGTTAGAAATTCAACTATAACTTTCTTATATCAAGTAATTTTATATTATTTCTTCTTTAATTTTTGTTTTTATTATTTTATTATAATAATGAATTGAATTAAAATTATTTTATCTATTTT
>NW_021483253.1:0-370 GCF_001605985.2 Dendrobium catenatum | reverse complement strand
TTGGTCTGATTAATGTAAAGCATTTGTTGTTATGTGAGAGATTTACGAAAAGTTCTCCCATAAACTTGTAATTAAAGCTAATTTCGATGAAGTTGTGGTGAACTTAACCTCCCCTTGTTGGCCGAATTTTCTGATGGTTTACTGAGTCATCAATCGATCAAGTTGGGGTTAACTTACCGTCTATCGTCTCAAAAAACGAGAAATATCGAGCAAATATCGAGCAATACCAAACAATGACGAGGAATACCATCACGTGAAGACCCAATACCGAGTTATACCGAGCTATACCGAGCAATACCGAGTTGTACAAAAGTTGTACCGAGTTTTTTCTAGACTCGGTACAACTCGGTATTGCTCGGTATAACTCGGT
>NW_021483252.1:0-321 GCF_001605985.2 Dendrobium catenatum | reverse complement strand
CAAGCTTATGGAGGAGGCAAGAGATTCGGGTATGTTCGAGTTCGAGCCAGTTCGCTTATAAATCTCACCGGTTCTTCGTGAAGAGCACAGGCGGGAAGAGCAGAGCTGAAGCCGGGATACCTTCGCTGAAACCTCTGTTCTCCCGCGAAAATCACGGGCGGGAAGGAGAAAAAAAAAACGGCGTGAGGAAAGCATTTGACGGAGTGGTACATTTATTATGAGAATAATATTTAGGTGGTATTAATGTAATATTTAAGAATTAGGTGTTAAATAAGTAATATGTAATAAATAAAGTGGTATGTATGTAAAAATCCCTAAAAT
>NW_021483251.1:0-242 GCF_001605985.2 Dendrobium catenatum | reverse complement strand
CATGTTCGCGATTATCTGTTTAAACTTTAAAGTAGACCTAGGTGGTTCCCTGTGCACCACCAAGGGTAGAAAGTGCATCAATAAGATGGATATAATGAGTTGATTGGAAAGGATTTGTGATGTAGAACGGGTAGGAGGATTGAATCATTCTAACTCGCCATTCATGGGATCTAGGAAACACTCTCTTCCTTGTCTTGCTCAGGGATCTTGAGATGAAGGAAGAGAAAGGAGATTCTCTTGAG
>NW_021483250.1:0-234 GCF_001605985.2 Dendrobium catenatum | reverse complement strand
TCTGGAGGAGGTGGCTGGTTAAAGATAGAAAAATAAATATTCATCTTAGCCACGTTGGTGTTCATCGATCCGAACTGACCTCAAATCAAACCCATGTCCTACTGGTATTGTGCATCCTGCTGGTGTAGGTGAGTCTGAATTTGATCAAAGCGTTGATCAAAATGACTCTCTAGTCAGTCAAAGTGTTGGATCATCTCCTGAAAGTTAGGTCCATGATCAGGCACGGGTGCAGGT
>NW_021483249.1:0-1224 GCF_001605985.2 Dendrobium catenatum | reverse complement strand
AAATGTCAAAAACTTTTCTAAGTATAGATTGTATGGACGATTTTTTTTGTTCATATCGGGACAGTCTCCTCTGGTTCGACCTCAAACACTATTCATGTGGATGATATTTTTTGTTCATACCGGGACGATCTCCTCTACTTCGACCTCGAACACTATTCATATGGACAATATTTTTTGTTCGTATCGGGATAATCTCCTCTGGTTCGAGCTCAAACACTATTCATACGGATGATAATTTTTTATCGTACCAAGATAATGGGCTCTGGAGCATGCACAAACAAAGTTCATACAATGATATTTTTCATTCATACCAGGACGATGGGCTCTAGAGCGTGCACGAACAAAGTTCATACGGACGATATTTTTTAATATTATCGGGAAGATGTCCTCTGGTACTCCCTCAAACACATTTCGTACGGACAATATTTTTTTATCGTACCGAGACAAAGGGCTCTAGTGTGCTTTCATTCATTTCATCTTGCTAGTTCATACATACATACTTTGACATTTCTTTTATTAGTACCAAACGACATTGTTCGTACAGGACGATGATCGGGTACGAATAGATTTCATACCAATGCACAACGGGTTTGTAAACAACAGTTTTTGAACTATTCGTACATATGAAATACAATTGTATGAGACGATCGTGGATGGTCAAATTAGAAAATTTTAGTTTTCTAGATGGTTTTTTGTGTCTTTTCTATAAAAGGTCAACTTAAAACTTACCTTTAATCTTTTTGTCACTTGGTCTTCGTGAATGGTAAAGGGAAATTGAAGGAGAGAGTGAGAGAGAGTGTTTGAAGAAGATTTCTTTCTATTGGAGCATGAAGAGTTCACTTGGTTACTCAAGGGTAAGGATTTATGTGTATTATTTTATATTTTCTTCACTCTTATCTCTTGTCCTTCTAGATTTCTCATGCGAAGATCTTTTAAGAAGATACTGTTCTTTGCCGACACTTGAGGAGTGTGAACAGCTGAAGGTTCTCTGCCTACACTGTAAGGTATAAAAGAATGAAAGTTCTCTGACTACATTTGGAGAGTGTGAAAAGCTGAAGGTTCTCTACCTATACTTGGAAAGTGTGAAAGGACGAAGGTTCTCTGCCTATACTTGGAGGGTGTAAAAGGATGAAAGTTCTCTGCCTATACTTGGAGAGTGTGAACAGCTAAAGGTTCTCTGCCTACACTTGGAGAGTGTGAACAGCCAAAGGTTCTCTACCTACA
>NW_021483248.1:0-379 GCF_001605985.2 Dendrobium catenatum | reverse complement strand
GAAAACGTTCGAAAAAGAAAGTCAAAAATCTTTCTTTCAAAAGACTTGATTATAAGTTCTTAAATAGTAAGATGAACGAAATTTTACTATTTTAGGCACAATAGTACCTAAAGGACCCAACAAATCCCTAATTGGAGTCATGGGATCCGATTCTTTTTCTTTTGTCGCATTATTCTATCTCGAAGCGAAGTATTGAAGGGGCCAATTCGAGAACAATTGGATGATGACAAAATTAGGAAAGATTTGCATTCCTTATTTCGATTCAACAACGTACCAAGAGTTCCCTGATGTTTATGTTGGGGAAAGAATTGAATATTCCTTGGAATCAAAAGGATTTATATGGGCACGATCTAATTCATTATTGGAAATCAATCCTGAA
>NW_021483247.1:0-497 GCF_001605985.2 Dendrobium catenatum | reverse complement strand
CATCTATTCGAGATAAGAGCGTAGACTCCAAATCTCTGTCTGATGTCCTGGTGGTGCAAGAGTACCCTGCTTTTCTTCTTGATAAATTAGTGAGTTTGCCACCTTACAAAGAGATCGAGTTTTATACTAACACATTTTTAGGTACTGCTTAGATTTAACGCTCCTTATAGGATAAAACCAATGGAGCTTTGAAAGTTGAAGATATAGCTTTAGGAGCTACTTGACAGAAAATTTATTCATCTGAATGTATCGTCATTGGGAGCACATGTTCTGTTTGATGCTTATGTGTATTGATTAAAGGGAACTGAATAATGTTACAATCAAGATTAATCAACAATTTGGATATTATCAGGTGAGTGAGAGAGGCGGATGTGATGAAGATAACTTTTATTACTTGATATAGGCACTATGAGTTTTTATTCATTAATGCAACTACAATTTTTATGGATCAAATGAATAGGGTATTTAGGGAGTCCCTAGATCAGTTTGTTATTATC
>NW_021483246.1:0-219 GCF_001605985.2 Dendrobium catenatum | reverse complement strand
AAAATGAGTTGGTTTCAATTTTCATGGGTTAAGGATTAAATTATGGTCAGTTAGAGGTCTTATTCATTTTTTTTTGGATTTAAAATAGATTTATTACATTTTCTGGAATGTTTTAAGGCTTAATTAAGACTTAAACTTAGGAAATTTTATTAAGGGCCTTAATGATTTCTAAAACCAGTGAAAATTTTCCTATTGGCTGAGGGTGTCACTAAGTTTAAG
>NW_021483245.1:0-296 GCF_001605985.2 Dendrobium catenatum | reverse complement strand
ATTTTTCAAGCTCAAAATAAGTGAATGAAATCATCATTTTCTAAAACATAATTTTCTATTTACAAACAACCAAAACCCTTTCGCAAATACTGATTCAATAAATGAAACATGTGATTCTGCGATCAGCTATGAAAAATAATGAACATATCTGACATCAGAAAGATCCAAGACAATGCTTTCGAGGAAAACCTATAATGGATGTGCAGAGTGCAGAAGAAGAAGAAGAAGCTCATTATATAAAGAGGGCGAGAAGAAGAAAAGGATAAACCGACGAACTTTGGGTTTTGGAGAAGACG
>NW_021483244.1:0-220 GCF_001605985.2 Dendrobium catenatum | reverse complement strand
GTGCTATTATCCATCCTCTCAATGTCGCGGCGAATGTTATTTGATGTTTTGCCACTGGATCTGCCACTGCCACTGTCAAAAATAATACCCCTATTTGGCATGCCAATCAGTAATGCAACTTCATCAGATGTAAATTTTAGACTGTCCTTTAATAATGAAACTTTCAGTCTTCATGTCCCACTTCTAGACCTGTCAAAAACGGGTCACGGGTCGGGTTCGG
>NW_021483243.1:0-629 GCF_001605985.2 Dendrobium catenatum | reverse complement strand
TTCAGAATCTCCATCTCCCTCTCAGCAGTTCACACAGACCCAAGAGATTCGCTCTCTCCCTCTCGCGTGAAAAAATCCAACGAATGAAACCTCCTCTCCATTCGTATACAGAGCATGAAATCATCCCTCTCTCTCTCTCGGCCATTGACTCACACTCTCATTCGCACGCTCTCCCTCTTCTCTTTAATTTCGTAAATCCCAAGAGAACCGTCCCCAGCAGTTCACACTCCCAACGATCGCTCTCCTCTGTAATCCCGAACTCCCTCATCTCTGATTCTCGGCCCCGCATGAAGCCCAGGAATCGGACCCTAAGGAAGCCCAGGAATTGGACCCCAGGGAAGCCCAACGTGACTGCATGCCCTAGCTAACTCCAACTTTTCCCCTTTCGGTAGAGGTAATCGTTTCTTCTAATTTCCTATACTCTGCATAGTCTCTCATGGAGTATGAAATGATTGGATAAAGGCCAATGTAATCTACATTTAAGACTGAATCATCTTCATTAAACATATAATTTCGTGAGAATATAAAATATATATATATATATATAATAAACCTGTAGAGATTTGGTAGTCTTATATAGTTCAATCTTAAAATAGAAATATATAATTTTTGATCCAATGTTTTAGCAC
>NW_021483242.1:0-375 GCF_001605985.2 Dendrobium catenatum | reverse complement strand
CAAGTTGGAAACTTCAAAAATTAAATCCGGGAGCACCCTGAACTCCGATTTCAACGAGCTTACAGTCAAACTGAGCGTCTCGGAAATACAAATCCAATGACACCAAATTCGACCCAATCCGCATCCAAATGGGTCCGAATCAAGGACCCGAAGCTCTTTCAAAAGGTTCAAACCGCAATTTGAGTTACCAAACAAGCTCTGATTTTAACGAGCTTATACTCGAATCAAGCGAATCGACGAGGCAAGTCCAACGAGACCAAGATCACAAAATTCCAACATCACTAAGGCTTTCAAAATGTCCAACAAATGGTGCACGATTGTAGGATTCAATATCGGCTGTCCATTCGACCACTCCCTATTCGCCCCTGATCTCAC
>NW_021483241.1:0-282 GCF_001605985.2 Dendrobium catenatum | reverse complement strand
CGCCGTTTTATGTGACCAAACCATCTAAGGCGACTATTATAAATAAAAATTTGATCAATATTCTAATAATAAAATCCTCGTGATAGTATTTATCAAATTTTTATTGCAGCATCATATTAGGTGAAGGATGCAGATAACATTTTCAAACGAATTAATGGAGTTAGAGAGTATCTAATAGTCCAAGTTGTTACTGACAATACTAGTGCTTATAAAACAGTAGGAAATAAATTGATAAAGAAGAGAGAGCAACAACAACAACAACAACATCAAGCCTTTATCCCA
>NW_021483240.1:0-517 GCF_001605985.2 Dendrobium catenatum | reverse complement strand
TTATGAACCCCCCTCATAAGCTCCCATTCACAAGATCATCTCTCTCTCTCTCTCCCTCTTTCCCTCTATCTCCTCTAGGTTTTCTCAGGTCAAGACAACAGCCAAAGATTATTCAAAATGTTGAATAATAGTTCTTAAAAGAAGAGCTTCAAAAAGCTCATTAATTGTGAGTTGCCAACATTATCATCCAGGATGATATAAATATCATCCTGGCCGATCAGTTCAAATTATAGAATATCGCTCAGATAATTAATCTGAAAATGATCAAGATGATTCAAAATTAGCTAGATCATCCAGGCCGATCTCAAGATCGTCCAGGCTGATCTCACGATTGTTCTGGATGATTAGTTCAAATCAGAGAAAAATCGTCTAGCACATCGCCCAGAGTTTGAGCTGGCCGATCCTGATCGTCCAAACTATCGCCCGGAATTTGAGATGTCTGATATTGATCGTCCAGAAGCAACTAAGGTCTTTGAACTAATCATCCTGGCTGGTATTAAGATCATCCAGGATGATA
>NW_021483239.1:0-437 GCF_001605985.2 Dendrobium catenatum | reverse complement strand
GCTCAAGGATTGATCCCAGTGTTTCGAAATGACTCCCCAGAGTTCCCCGAATCTTCCAGCATCTTCCCTCGAGCTCCCAGACCTCCCCTTCCATCACTTCGAGCGAACTCCGGCGATAGGCTTCAGCATCTCGCTTGAAGTCGTACCTCCGGCCATCCTCCAGTCGCGGCCTCTAAAGGAAACCTGCTCGCCTTCGCCCCTTGAAGCTTCCAGATAGAGAAGCTCATCTGTTGAGGTTTTCTCTGCGGTAATTCCTTCGTCCCGAGCTCCCTAGCTAGGTAATCCGGTCAAGTGTGAAGGAAACCTTCACCCCAACGGATTTCCACCGTTGGATTGAAGGTTTCCACCCCCCTAATCCTCCCTGTGAAATTTCGTCGAAGTTCACCGGCGGGATCACTCGGATCACGCCGGAGAAGGTTCATGGCTTCGGATAAAAG
>NW_021483238.1:0-338 GCF_001605985.2 Dendrobium catenatum | reverse complement strand
AGTTGGCCTAGTGCTCCTCCACCGCCACCAATTTAGAGACAACCATTTCAAATAACTCCTCAACCCTCTAGATAACCTTACTCAATCTACATTAAAGAGATGTTAGCTAGACCATACCTATTTAAAAGAGAGTTAGTAAGGAAGATCTTTAGGAGCCTTTTGAAGAAACAAGATTTCTAGTTACCTAAGACCAAAAGATGTAGATAAGAAAGATGATCCCAAATACTATCCTTATCACAACATGCTCAACTATCCGATAGAGGATTGTATTATTTTTAAAGACTAGATAGAGAAGAATTAAAGGTAAGGTAATATTATCATTCCTAAAAAGTACCTGG
>NW_021483237.1:0-467 GCF_001605985.2 Dendrobium catenatum | reverse complement strand
ATAGGACATTTTCTACCTTTTTCTCTGTTATAGCTTTATTAGTATCTCTCCCTGCTCATATGCGGCTGAGGAGTTTGGGTTCTAGTAGACTTTTCTGATTATCAAAACGAATTTGCTGCTTAGCATTTCTACTGTTACATTGGCTTGCTAGTTCTCTATTTTCTCCTCTTGTTTGCTTCCACAGCACAGATTGATGGTTTCTTTATCAACTGCTTCTGCATTTTCTCTTCTTCATTCTTATGCTGCAGCTGAGTTTCAGAGGAATCTTCTTTTGATGTTCTATATTCAAATTGCATAATGGACTCAACTAGGGCCGACTTTGGCTCATTGAGATCGAATCGGGAGGCTCGGCAGTCGAAGGGGAGAGAAATGTGTCAGCGACGGTGTGCAAGTTGATTGCGGATCTATTCACGTTTTAGAGTGGAGGAGAAGAGTGAAGGCGCCAATATGGGTTGCCGACCTGTGTA
>NW_021483236.1:0-285 GCF_001605985.2 Dendrobium catenatum | reverse complement strand
TTGTGTTTGTTTGTATTTTGATTCAGGGGGAGTTTAGAAGAATTTTTTTATTTTGAGATCATACAAACAATAATTGTTTTGCCATCATCAAAAAAGGGAAGATTGTTAAGATAGTTACTATTTGCATGATTTACATTTTTGCAACTTGTATAGTTTTGATGATTCCAAATATTATTGTTCAAATGTGTAGTTATCTCCTAATAATTTTATAAGATTTGTATTTGCTCTTGCGTGTACTAATATTTCAGCAAAATCGAACTCCAGACTACGAAGACTTCAAATCAA
>NW_021483235.1:0-1491 GCF_001605985.2 Dendrobium catenatum | reverse complement strand
TTGTATTTCACTTATCAATTAATATTTATGCACTTATATAAATTTGAAATTTTTTATTACTGATTTTGAAAAGAATACGATTACTCTTGAAAAATGTACAAATGTACAAAAATTAAAAGAAATACGTAAGGGTTCGCAATGTGAAAAAAAGGTACAAAATAAGCCCAACAAGTGAAAAGATACACAAAAATGTGACACAACTTTGAAAAAGATGCGCAAAGCACCACATATGGTAATTATTTCTTTCCAGACTCTTTTAATCTCTTAATTCAAATTGATCTATTTTGATTTATATTTCATATTGAAATTAGAAATATACAATTTTTATTTTCATCATTTCTGCAATCATTTTCTCTATCTTAATGTCTAAATTGACTCATATTTTTGATAAAGTCTTTTTATTATCTATGTTATATCTCTTCATAAATTCTATGAATTATTATGATTTGCCTAATGTTTTAATTTTATTTGTATAACTTATTTTAATCACTTTCAAGATTGAATTATCAAATGATTTTCATATGTTTGCTTACATTTTAAGTTTTTTCTTCTTCACTTTTTGCTGTTGTCAAAAAGGGGGAAAAATTGTCTGATTCAAGGTATTATTTGATTCGTATTGTATGTGTGTCTGTTTTTGTTTTGTGTTTTATTTATGTTGTATATGTTGTGTGTTTATTTTGTTGTATATATTGTGTGTTTTATGTTGTTTAATGCCTCTTTATTTTCACGTATTCATCCATTCAGGAGGTGTTTAGGAGATTCTTAGATTTTTAAATTATACAAACAATAATTGTTTTACCATCATCAAAAAGGGGGAGATTGTTAAGAGAGTTGCTATTTACATGTTTTATATTCTTGCAACTTGTATAGTTTTGATGATTTCAAATATTATTATTTTATGTGTAGTTATCTCCTAACACTTTTTGGAAGAGTTATTTTTGCTCTTTTGTGTACTAACATTTCAGGAAAATCAAACTCATACTACGAAGATTTTAAATCAAATTCAGCATTAGATACTTTGTGTATTTAAAAGCTTGTATTTTTCTTTGAATTAAGTTTGATAGGAAGTGATTGCAATTGAGTGAATAAACACACACACACTAAAGGAGAACTTAAAAAATTTGTATTGATCGTACGGGACAATCAGGTCAGTTATCTCCTCGTAAGAGCAATGGAACGAACAGGAACTGAAGAAATTTTTTTTAAGTCTTGATCGTCCAGGACAAAGTGTATTCGTCCCAGGACAAAATGTTATATGGAAAATTTTCATTCAGACGAAATTTATATTCGTTCCAGAACGAGTTGCTCTCTGGAGTACTTTCATCCAGGACGAAGTGTATTCATCCCGGGATGAAATCTCCTCTAAAGAATTTTTGTTCATATGAAATTGATAATCGTGCTAGGACGAGTTGCTCTCTGGAAAAATTTTGTCCGGACGAACCCATATTCGTCCCAGGACGAAGTGAATTGACTCTGAAATTTTAGTGACGT
>NW_021483234.1:0-317 GCF_001605985.2 Dendrobium catenatum | reverse complement strand
GGTTTTCCACGTAAAAATATTGGTGTCTCATGTGAATGCTACACACTCTGTCTTATCTGATTGCGTGCCGGATTTTCGTACAACGCTAAGACATTAATTTTATATTTCTCTACCGCCGCATATATTCTAGCCCGCAACAACTCTAAATCATTTAATTTATTTTAAGGAGAGTGCAATATAAATTTAATTAATTTTACATGCATTGCACTTATTCTTAAAGCAAATTTCGAAAAATAAATAAGATTGAAATAAAAAATCGTAGAAATGAACCATTATAATCTGTATCAAGTATTTAAGATGATACCTGACAAGTTACA
>NW_021483233.1:0-535 GCF_001605985.2 Dendrobium catenatum | reverse complement strand
CTCTTGAAAATTGTAAAAATGTACAAAAATCAAAAGTTATGCGCAATGGTTCGCAATGTGAAAAACAGGCACAAAATAAGCTCAAAGTGAAAAGATGCACAAAAATGTGTCACAAATTTGAAAAAGATGCGTAAAACATCACATGTGGTAGTTATTTCTTTCTAAACTCTTTTAATCTCTTAATTCAAATTGATCTTATATTCATTTATTTTTTATATTGAAATTTGAAATATACAATTTGGTATCATCCTTCTTGCATGATTTTCGTTATATTAGTGTCTAAATTGAATCATGCTTTTGATAACTTCTTTTTATTATCTAAGTTATATCTCTTCTTAAATTCTATGAATTTCTATGATTTGTACAATATTTTAATTTTATTTGCATAACTTATTTCAATTACTTTCAAGATTAAATTACCATGATTTCCATATGTCAGCTTACATTTCTAGTCTTTCTCTTCTTCACTTTTTGTTGTTGTTAAAAAGGGGGAGACATTGTTTGTTTGTTTTGTTTTATTTGTTTGTTTTGTTTT
>NW_021483232.1:0-291 GCF_001605985.2 Dendrobium catenatum | reverse complement strand
AATTTAATTAAATTGGAGTCTAATTTGAGTCGATTTTGTCTCGACGTCGATCGACTGAGTTGATCGAGCGCGATCGAGCCTAGTCGGACTCGATCGGGGTCGGGTCGGTGCGAAAATATTCGTCAACAAAAGGACCCCCAATATGTGTGGTGAACGAAAAGAAGTACGCCACACATATTGGCGTTGACCAAATAATGATCAAACGAGATCTTCCAAATCAAATAGGGTATGATTTGGAAGAGAAAGAGATCTATGAAAGCCTAAACTTGAATTTAGGCAAGATCTACAAAG
>NW_021483231.1:0-778 GCF_001605985.2 Dendrobium catenatum | reverse complement strand
GTCCAGACGAACAGACGTCGTTTCATTGTAGGGGATGATTTTCAACTAACATTAAAACAAATTAACTTTTGATCGTCTGTATGATCGGTCAAGTCAAAAGTCTGTACGAAAGGATGCATCGTAAATTGTGTTGATTACGAAAAGCCGTTTTCATTTTGGACGATTTGGATCGTCTGTACAAACTTTTTCATCCAGACGAACGATAATTTTTGTCCAGGACGAACTATTTTCGTCCAGGATGAACGTATCATTTTCTTTAAATATGAACGAATTTTAACTCAACAATCACATCTCCAAACTTCACTTTCAATACCTTTCGACTTTAAATCGACAATGGCCTCCTCAAGCAAAAGACAAAAGGTGTTGGCTAAGAAACCTCACAGAAATGCCTCTAAAAACTTCCTTTCAAAGGCAAATGATGAATCCTTTCCTCGTTTTGCATCTGCCAAAATTACACCTTCTCGCATTATGATTCAAAGCGAGATAAATTTCAAGGTAATGCACTTTTTTGCTTCCACCCAGTTTGGATTCATTCTTTATCTCGTCCACCTCTACAACAAATAAACTTTTCTATATTTCCTAGCCAACATGAGTTTCAACTCAGACCACTCCTGCATAAGTTCTTTTATTTTCAAACAAAAAGTTGAAATCACCAAGCACGACATAGGTGCCTTTCTAAACTTAAGAACTGAAGGCTATAGAGCCCACACCCTTATGAATGAAAACACATTTGAATGGTATCAAGTCAATAGGGTGATTAGAGAAAATGGCCTAACAT
>NW_021483230.1:0-15192 GCF_001605985.2 Dendrobium catenatum | reverse complement strand
CGCGCGGTCTCAAGGTTCCGGGGGAAGACTCAATCCAGACCGTTGGTCACGAGATCGGGAACATGCGAGATTCATGCACGAGCTGGACCGAGACCCTAAACTAGAAAATCAATTCGTTCTCTCAACACGCTCGATCAAATTAAATAAAATTTTAAACCTGGATTACTCGAATGAACAAAAATTTTGGGAAATTAAAATAACAGCTTAAAATGAGCTTTTAGAAAATCTATTTAGACTAGTGTGATCTAATCTAGGGTTTTTATTTATACCTCATTTAATGGACGATTTGACCCGTTAAATGATTTGTTGGATTTGTGGACTGTCCACGCTCCCTTTTATTGAAGACACCTCGAGCTCACGACCCCTGGATCGAATGCAAAAGAAGTTTGAATGAATTCAAGCTTGGTTAATTCGGGAAGCTCGCCAGAGAGGGCTTTGACCGGCGGGATTTGAGTGGGGATGTTTTGAAGAGTCTCTGGGGAACTCAATAGAATAGAGGTTTTGGCTTGAGAGGTTGAGTGTGGAGAGAGAACGGCTAGGTTAGAATAATGGCTCAATTAGGGTGTTTGCCCCTATTCACTCATTCCCTAATTGAATGAGTGGCTGAGATTCACAAGAGGGGCTCCTAGATGCTTGACATCTGTCCAGGGAGTAGGTGGAAAGCTGGATGCAAGGACTAGCCAAGGACAATGAGGTGGAAAGCCTCTTTGGTCCCCATTTGGACACATGGATCAATAGGGGCTGTTGGATCTAGATTCAAAGGTTTAGAATACTTCTAGGAATGTTCTAGAGGCTGTATTAACAGCTGGATTAATTAGGGCTCAATTGAATTAGCTTAAGGAGTTAATTGGGCAAGGTTTAAAGTTCATTTGACCATCCATTGACCATTTGACCAATCAATGGGTCAATGGGTGCTGATGTGGCCATGAAGGAATGTTGATTTGCTGGTTGACTGAGCCAAGTTCAATGGGCTTGAGGTAGTTTGAGTTTGCTTAAATATTTAAGTCTCCTAAAGCCCTTAAGAGGCTATGTTGACTATGTTGACCAGTCAATGAGGTGAATGATGTGGACTAGGAGAATGTCATGGGTGGTGGTGAGGGCTATTCCAAAGTTTATGTAGGTCATTTGGGTTAAGAAAGCTTAATGGGCCCTTAAGTCAAAATTGGTTGATTTGGTCAATCAGTTAGGTTCAGGGTCTGAAAATGGGTTCAACAGATTTGAAAAGTTATTTTGAGTCTATTGGATGTGGTTTCAGGGTCTAGGGAGGTCATTTGGTTCAAAACACCTGCTTGGACCCTTAAAGGGCCTCTTAGGTCAAAACTGTTGACTTGGTCAACTAGGTTGACCTAGGGGTTGGGAATGAGTCCAACAGTTTGAAATGACATTTGAAACTTGATGGAGGTGGTTGCATTCAATTCGGAGTTCATTTGGTTGGAAATCAATATTTGAACCCCATAGGGGTATTTTGGTCATTTTGACCCCTGGTCAACTACGGGTCAAAATAAGTTCAAAAAAATATAGTTTAATGTTCAATATGTCATAATCAATTGTTTGGAAGTGATTGGATGCTTTGTAGAAAGTTCCAAGGTCAAAATCCACTCGAAGGCAAGTCTAGTGGCATAGGCTGTAAATATCTGAGGGTTTTATAACATATGGATTTCAATTCAATTTCTAGGGTTAGAGACCTCAGAATGGACTAAAATTTGGAGGGTTTCCTCCAGAGACATGTCCCATCAGTATGCAACTGACAGACTCTGAATCGGAGGTCATTTGATTGGTTTTTGAAGTGTTTGAAAATTTGTTGAAAAAGGCTTTCAGGACTTGGACCTTTGGCCTTGAATTTTGGGTTTGATTTTGGATTTGGATTGAATTTTGGATTTCTAAGATCTAAATAGATCCTAGGGTCTGGATCTAAGAGAATCCTAGAATTTGAATTGATTTGGGTATTGAATTGATTTAGGGATAAGATTGGTCCAAGTGACCTCATATAAAAATGAGGTCAACAAACCCTCAATTGGGGGCCTATGGCTGTTACTGGTATTTGTTTAGTTCTTTCTTATTTGATCCTTTTGTATAATAGTCAAGGTGTATTGGAAATCATTATCTTATCCTCACAACCTCTCTCCTTTGTGCGATAAGAAGAGGGTGGAAATGATTTCCACTAAGGAGGGGGTACATGTAAGGGGAAATAAACTCTTGATCAACCTCAAATTTGATTTTCTTAAGTCTTTTGATTAAGGAATCATTTTATCTTTAGTATCCCTATTTTTTATTCTTTGAAGGTAGTTCCTCTTACCGACGAAAGGGGTTCTAGAACTTGACCCAATTTCAGATTGAGATGGTTTATTGAAAGTCACCTGCAATGATAAAATGATAAAGATGTTACCATTATCATAAGAATGAATAAAAATACCACAATAAAATTGGATGTCCTACATTGTTAAATCATAGAGTGATGCAATTTGTTCATTGATAGCATTCATAACATTGATAATGTTGGTACCATTAATGATGTTGATAACACTGATAATATTGATAGCTTTGATAGATATAGAGAGAAGTGTGTGTATTATATGTACTAAATTCATAATATAAATAATTGATAAGATGAGCAAGACTAATGGCGTTAACACCTGTATGTTCTTGTTATAATACTGATGTACTAAACATTGATTTACTGATTGCACATTTTCACACTTTTGATTAATGGATTTAAGCATGTTGATTCTCATTTTTCATTTTTGATCATATTGAATCATACAAGTCATGATTGAGCATGAACGATATTAAATATTATTGATTCTATTGATTGAGATAAGCATGCATATTGGTTTCTTATATATTGTATTGAAAGCTTTAACAAGTTTTAGGTTTTTGCTTATCTTTGTAAGCTCATTATGCAATTTTATTGATTTTAGGTCAGAGAAGGGGTCAGGATCATGTGGAGTGAGACTGATTGGGATCTTGACTTTGTTCTTTTCATTTTGTTTCATATGTCCTTTTATTCTTTTGTAGTCATAAGTTATTGATAGATTAGTAATTATCAGTAATCTCCTAGCTATAATATATATGATTTTAGTGAATGAATATAGTGAAATAATTTCATTGTGTATGATATTTAATTTCTTTTACATGATATTGAGTTATATAGATGATTTATAAAAGCTAAGGTTGATGGCTAAGATATAAAATAAATAATTCTTCTAAATTAGATTCTAGGGTGTGCCATGTCCCTCACACTCCCTTGAGACCATCAAAGCTCTTCTCCCCCTCTCAACCTTACCTCATCTCTCTCCTTTTATTTTGTGAACTCTCTCCGAGCTCTCTTATTAAATGAAGACTTTTCTGGATGCCAAAAAATATGTTATCTCAAGTCATAAATAAATTTATAATGTGTGCTCTCAAAATCCTGATTTTTAATTAAACTACATCTGATCTTATAATACAATTAATTTAATGCCTTCAAATATCATCTTATATGATTAGAAATTGTCCACAACGATGAGTTCAAATCGAAAATCAAATCGTACAAGACGAACCAAAAGTTCATTTAAAGAGCTCTCTAGTGGGTCATACTATACAATATTTGTATCATACAATACGATTAATAATAATTTAGATATGATTTGACTCCTTATTTATTGAACTTGAATTAGACAAGTTTGTTGACCTCTCTTTTGTTCAATTCTCACCTCCACTGGACTCAATGGGTTAGACCAAACCCATTGGGCCTAGGCTTGTGCCCTGGGTCAACCTGGTTGATTGGGTCAACCCAGGTTGACCCATTTGGCCCCTTTAAACACAAATCAATTTCAAATGCATCCAAACCCCTCTTGGGCTCAAACCCTCACCCCTTTGGCCTTGTTTGACTAGGTTGACCAAGTCAAACCTTGACTTTGTCAACGCAAGTCCTCCTCAGGTCAAATTGACCTATTTAGGCCAATTTAGACACATTCAATGCATTAAATCCTTTCCTTTTACTCCTAGATGGAAACCACGGCCAGGGAAAACCACGCCAGGGGGGGGGGGGGGGGTCCAATCACCTCCTAATTAACCCTAAAATAGATCCTAGCTATTGATTTAAAATCCTTGAGCTTTAAATAGTTTTTTTAGGGTTTCTTTTGGAGGATCTTGCTCTTGCTCTCACCCTAGGCTCCCTAAGCTTGAGACTCTTGGCACTCGAGCTCCCACTACTTCCCATCACCCTTCCTGACCAAAACCCACCATCCAAGCCTTGCCGGCGATGAGATCTCCGGCCACCTGAAGCTAGGAATGTTCCAAGTCTCTTACACGACGATCCAAGGCATTCTGGAGCTCGCGTTCAACTAGGAAAATGTACGAGGATAGTTTACAAGTGTAACAAGCCCAATATCTCCCGAATCCACCGTGTGGATTAGATAAAAATTCAAACCCTAGCCTAGGATACTTAGGGTTAAATAACTTTTCTTACACTGCATTTTAGAACATGATCTTTATCCCCCATTGATAATCTTCATATGTAAAATATATGTTTAAAATTTTATCTGTTTTGATCCACTAGATCAAGAGAAAATGAGAGATTATTGTTTGGGCTTTAGGTTTTGTCCTACACCCCATCGGTGCAAGATCTCCACAGTTGATCGTTGATATCAACGGTAGAGATCCCATCATTATAATGTTTCTTTCGTACCGCGGGATCGAGCCCGCAGTCTGGTTCTCTATTCGGCTAGATCGAGACCGTCCGCTCGAGCGACAGATGATCAGATGGTCGGGATCCCGTGTTGACGTGGATAAGTCGCGCGAAATCATTGCTGCGTCGCCGCTAATCATTAGCAATGATTACGTGACGATGCAATCACCGCTGATGATTGGGGAAACCACGTCCGCAGTTTGGGGACCCAATCAGATGCCGTCGCGTGGCCCGTCGCCGTCGGTTCGACTTAAAATTAGTTTTAAATTATTTTAAATCTATTTTTAAATATAAAATCATTTAAATAATTATTTAAAATTATTTTTAGACCAAAACATTAAGTGTAGTTTATCAAAATTTTTAGAATTTAATTTCTTTTATTTTAAAATTAAAATTATTTTGAAAAAGTACATATATTTCAAATTATTATTAAAGAAGTGATTTTCCTTATAAACTTGGAAAGTTCACAGTAATTTTATTTTAAACCCAATTTTGGCGTGCAATACCTCGTTTTCTTCAAAAAAATATATACTTGCATTTAAAATTATTTTCAGTAATAAAAAATATATTTTTTGGATTATGTTTTCTGTTATTTGAGTTTTCCTATTATTTAACTATTATTTTAATTATTATGATAATTGTTTTGAAATTTAAAACTATTTTCAAACCTTTTCGAAACCTCATTCGGGTGACCAGTAGATCTCCCATACATTTAACTACTATGAATTAACCTTTTTTAATTATATAATTTTTCCAAAATTCCTATATTTATAAGTATTTTCAATTTTTTTTAAAATTACTTATATTTTAAATCCCTTAATTTTTGGGAGATCCACTATTTTAAATTTGAAACATATGTTGGGGCTTATGAATTGCATTCATGGAGGAGTGGATTAGTGAATGATTGAGTCCCAATTATTCATTAATCATGCTTAATTTTTTTATTTATTGTATGTTGCATGTATAGGATGGACGAGCACCTAACTTAGGCTCTCCTAGATGTAAGGACATGGTGTGTTTATGTGTTGCTGCATTATCCCTCTATGTTATCCCAAGAGTTAGTTCAAAACTTGATTTAAACCTACTCAACATAGTGACACCCTATGGATAATAATTAAAGACTCATCTAGCGAACTTATAAAAATTATAGGAGTTAGAACAGATCCCTGATGGACATGAAAACTTCAATATTTAAACTTAGTTATATCTTAAACCTATCAAAATTTTCTAAGAATTTTTAGGAGCTTGTAGACCCCTTAATTAACCAACCCTAATTTACCCGATAATTAGGACCCGATAACTTCAAAAAATTCTAATAAATCCATTTTAAATCAGAAAATTCCTCATAATAGCTTGAATTCTCCAAAATTTGCACCTTAACCTTAAATAATTATGGCTCCTTAGTTGGACTTTAATCTGGACCTTAATTTCAACTTTAATTCAAAATGACCATTTTACCCTTTTTAGATAATTAAAAATTCCAAATTTTCCCCAAACACTTGGAAACATCTTCTTAGATCATTTCAAACCTTTGGGGGTGATTCCAATTAGTTTGGACCTGATTTGAATCAAAATCATAAAATCACCCATAATTAAGCAATTTTAATAATCCATTAATTGCCCAAAACTTTGGAAATTCATAACTTTGCATAGAAAACTCAAAATCCGGCAAACAAACTCAAAGCCTAATTACTCACCTTAAGGTCTAATATTTAACTAAAATATTAGGAACCCCAAACCTAGCTTAATTCTCATAGTGACTTTTTGGACCCCCTCAGCCTAACATTTAGGAGGACCCTGAACCTTCTAAAATTGGTTAATATAATTTAAGCTTCAATTATTTCTACCCTAAGCATTAAAATGAATCAAAAAACTAAATTAACTAAAATAGATCCTAATTCACTAATATTTAAACTTTAAATAAAGTTCCTTTTCAGACCTCTAACAAATATGAACTTTAGGTAACTTGAACTAACTACCCCAGCTTAGGATATGTCCTAGCCACACATGCTTTTACACACACGTAGAATTATTTGCTAGGGAACCACTTCTAGACCTAGGCTAGGCCAATGTTTACTTTTCTGCTATGTGCCGGGATTTTTTTTTGAGTTTTTACTGCATGTTGTGAGCGAAATTGATGCTGTGTTTGCTTACTTTTACTACACTACGGGAATTGATTTGATTATGCGTTAGATCTACCCATAGGTTAGGATCGATATTTTGATACTAATGATATTTACTGCAAGTGTCCATGCTCATGCAGCGCTAAATAAAAGGGAGGTAAGTGTCATGATTTAAAAGCTAATGTTATCTTATGCAGGTGATTTAAAAATAGCTCAGCCCCCCTAAATAAATGAAAAATTATAAAGTAACTGCTACAGGTGCTGCAGAGACTGTTTAGCCCTCAAAATGATTAAGAGCATGGCCAAGAGTGTCTGGCATGAGTTTTTTTATATGTATATATAAACTGCTTAGGATGATTATAACTGCTTGGGAATTTTTATTAGGATAACCTTGTAGGAGAGTCTAGAATTTACTGCTTTCCATTAATATAATTATTTGTAATAATTTGTGAGAGTTTTGAAAGGGTCTTTGAGTTGGGATATTCTTATCCAACTCAAATTCCAAAAGAATAAGGCATCCTCAAGATGGAGAGTCTTCTTCCATTTGGAAGATCGAGTTCAGATGGCTTTTATATATCCAAAGAGAAAAGGCAATACCCCTTTAAGGTAGAATTATTTCTTCATTTGGATATTTAAGCCATGATGAATCCAAGGAGTCCAAGAAGGAGAGATCCAATGAGAGGAAATCCAAAAAGACTGAAGAGCTGAAGACCCAATATCTCACTCAAAGTCATTTGCGTCATTCCTAGGCTTAGAAATTTGGGTTATTGGTAGTGGTGCCTGGCCATTTTATTTTCTACAGACCCTAATTTGTAATTAAGGGCAGTTGGCCTATGGATAATTATTAATTTGTTAATTATTTTGATGTGTTTGATTTATAATGATTGCCTATAGAGTTGCTTGTTTTTCTTAGTTTATTGGCGATTTGCATGCCACTTTTGTTTTAGCTTAGATCTCGTTAGGCTCTCTAAGGACTAAAATTTTTTCTACTCATAACTAATATTTAAATTTTTAAGAATTAAATAACATAGAAACATAATGACCTAGGGAACTGCCGGAATTGTTCGGGGTCATATGCATAATATTGCATTATTCTTTCTCCTTGTTATAAGACACCTCCTCGTCTACGGGTAGAGTTCGGATAATCTGGCCTATGAGGATGAAGTGCCGAAATTGGGGAGGTACAGTCTTTTCTAAAAAAATTATTTTTTATAAGCATGTTTTTTTAAATCATATGCATATCTGATTTGGTGACTTCAATTATCATGCATTGTATTAGAAACTAACTAAATTAAAAATTTAATTGCATTAGCTCTAGAAGCATTCACCCTACATAAGTACAAAGCCACTTAGGAACTCTCTAGACGTCGACCTTAACTTTTAAAAACTAAACCATCAATCTATCTTTTATAAATGACTGAACATCATGGTTTTAAATCGATTAGGTAGTTAGCTGGCTCCCCAATCCAGGTTGGGGTAAGTCCAGGTTTTGCACTACATTAATTAGGACACAAGTGTTAGTATTATGCGTAGAACACTAAACCCACTTTAGATTTAGGACTCAAGGCTACTACATTCGGTCTCATAGTATGCCTAAATAGTGGGTAAGTCTCTTCTCTTCAGGGATTATTAATCCTACTTATCTGCATCACATGGATGACCCCACTTCTATCTTTCTCTCATATATGTGTCGATTGCTTGACTTTTTTTTTCTCCATTTTCTCCTTAGTGCCCTAGTCCCTCCGAATGCTGGTATGAACCGCATGTGTTGAATAAGCCAATTGGGCCTTTCTTCCCCTTTAGTATGATTTTCTAGTCTCCACCCTTGTGTTAACCCCATTTGAAAGGATAATGTAGGATCCTTAATCAAGAGTATTCTTAAGCTCTGGCCTGAGATGTAATTAACCACGGGGGTTTATGCCTATGAAAAACTGAACTCCACCATCAAATAAATCTCACCCAAGCTGATGTATCGAGTGGGGGAAACCCGTTGTTGTGATCAGTTCATATATATTATTACCCATCGAGGTGCGTAGGCGAGAGCCGCTATCCTCCATAGTTAATCATATGTATGGTCTAATATGCCCTTCCATTGGTCCGTTTGTGAGGAGCGCGGAGGCTCGCGATTTTCTCTATCCCTCGGGGTGGTGCAGTCGTATACCCCTCCGCACTCCGCAGCGTAGCGGTGTCCTTTCGATGGTCCACAAAGTATGATTATATATCATACAATAAAAAGTATTTCATATAGCACGATCAATTTAATTTTTAAATTTTCTTATTTTAAGTACCCAAAATTTGATGACGTAGTTTATTAATATACTAGATTATCTAGTATGATGTATAGGGCATACAATATAATTAGTTATAACAATTTTAATTAATCTCGCTTAATTAAATATTTTAATTAAAATCACTTAATTAAATATTTTAATTAATCTCACTTAATTAAATATTTTAATTAATCTCACTTAATTGAATATTTTATTTCTTTTTTGTTTGAACAGATTGTGAAGTACAATCTGAATTGTACAGTGCGATTAATAAAAAAAATAAAACCATTCAAATTTAACCCCCTTGTGTGTTTTCGCATGGTTGCTAAATCAACATACACCTAATATATAATCAGACTCAAGAAAAAAAAAAAAGACTCTATAGCATACAGACTGACATTTACTTTGACACTTCACTATCTTAAGCTGATTCTTCAATCTTTGCTTAGTGTATGTTGTACCAGAAAGGTTAGTAGCACACAAAAATAAATATCCAAATTATGATGCAACAATAAATAATTGAAGTATTTAATAATATTTGTAATCATCAAAATATACGACCGGACTCTAATCTTGCAATATAAACATGCTTAGTTATGGAGTTTCCAAGGAAAATCAATCTATTTTATCAAATGACTCCTAGTGTATAGTGGCGTAACCTTTTATTTAAATAACTGAATATCCTTTCATTTTATTTTGCTATATGATTTGGGTCCTAGGAAGCACTTGAGTGGTTAAAGCGTTCTCAGTCAAATTGGACAAGAACGCTTTACCTAAAAAAGGAACTAAAATGGAACACACTTCATTTACTTGGATTTACTTTTCAACCAAACACCAATAATAAAGAATGAATGCATTTACTTTACTTTTCATTCACTTTTTTTTTTCCAACCAAACAACTTCTTAGTACCGTTTGACCATTGTAGAAATAATTTCAGAAAACAAATTGATACATCAAAGGAATTAATGAAGTGTGAGCTGCTCAAACCGCTCATATGGTAATTAGAATATGTGGCTGAGCTCTCTGAACGTGTTTTGCTGCTCTGGGTTTTCTAGGGTTTTTTCTAACCCTACCTCTGGGCCTCCTCCTCTCAGCGTCCATCTGGGCGGGTTCCTCACCCCCAGATGGAGCTCTCATCTGATGACTTCCCCCCTCTCTCGAATGCCTCTATTCTGGTATCCCTTCCTATGGAGACAATCTCACCACCACTTCCTCTAATACATGTGATTATTTTGTCTCATTCTACACCCCTAGCCCAAAACTCTCCTTTAAAGGAGATGACTTATCCAAAGGCTCTGCTATCTGGGCCCTTTCACTTGTGGGGCCCTTTCACTCGTGGGCTATGCAAAGGCCTTACTACGAGAGATTGCTTACTGCTATGAAAAAGTTATGGATTTTCAAGGGTTCTCTCTCCCTTCTCTCCTTAGCGGATGGGTTCTTTCTTCTGAAATTCACCTCATCGAAAGACCTTGATATGGTTTGGAATGGAGGACTGTGGTTTCTTCTGGGTAAGCCGTTCATCCTCCAGAGGTGGTCGCCTAAATTCAAACCGATAAGGGATGAATCTACCTCTATTCCCCTATGGATTAAGAATATAGATCTCCCGCTTGCTCTATGGACTCCCACGGGTATTTCACGGATTACAAGCTACATCGGGGTTCCACTTTCCGTTGATGCCCTCACTTCCAAAAGGATCAGACTTACATTCGCTCGGGTTTGCATTCAAATCTCTAAGGATTCCCCTTTGCTTGATGCGATTCCCATTTAGATTGAAGGGGAGGACATGAACCTCAAAGTTGTCTATGACTAGAAACCAACCCCGTGCGAAAGTTGTGGTTCATTGATACACCCCTTCTCTTCCTACCCCTTCAATCCCAGCCTTGTAGCCATTCCCCCTCCTCCTTCCAGGAGCCGGGGAAGAAGTTCTTCTAGGAAACCTTTTATCCGGATCACCAAATCTAGCTCCAAACCTCTAAGTCTTCCCCCCATTCCCAAACCGGTCATTTCCTTACCTGAGGCAAGTCAGTTTCTTCAGGCTGAAAAACACACTACAAATTCTGAAGTACCTTCTTCTTCCTTACCTCTTGCTGACATACCTGACCCAAACCTCAACACAACCGTTCCTAACATCAACTCACCTCATGTTGAGACAGTCCTCTTGGATATTAGTCCTCCACCGATTTTGGTCCCTTCGCAAGTTTTAATTCCTCCTCCTACAGTCCACCTTAATAATAAGTTCGCTACTTTAGCCTCCTCTGACCAGCCATCTACTTCATAATCTCTCCCCACCAATGATAAACCTCCTTTCTCTAAAGTTAACTCTTCCCCCTCAAACCTGTCCTTAGGTATTTTTCTCTATGAAGGGGACCCCCTTACCTCCTCCATGCATGAACCCCCTTCCCCTCAATCTCAACACAAGCCTAAGAAGCCAAAAGCCAAAACTGCCAAGAAGGCAAAAGGGGCTAAGCATTAATGTCTTCATCTTTTGCAAGTTGGAATGTTTGGGGGTTTAATAACCTCAATAAGGTTCACATGTGTAGGAACCTGGTCAAAACTCATGATATTATGCTTCTTTGCATCCTTGAAGCTAAAATCCTCAAACAGGATCTCCTTGATCCGTGGTTTATTAACTCTCGCCTTATTTTTAACAATGAGGCGAGCTGCGACAATTTTGGTCTCTCTACGGTTTGGAGAATTTGGATTAAATGAGATTCTTCTCAAGTTTCCTTCTACCACATCTTCTCTTCTTCTCAAGTAGTGCATGAGATTTACTCTGAATGCTCTTATTTTCCTTTTTACCTCTCTGCTATTTATGTGATAAATGATCTTGATGATAGGAAACTGCTCTAGGATCAACTCAGGAACTTGGCTCCAAAACCTAATCTTCCCTGGGTTATTCTTGGGGATTTCAACTGTTTCCATTTTGAATCAGAAAAAGAGGGTGGGAATCCGTTTCTCTCGGGCATGCTTGAAGAGCTTAATAAGTTCATTTTTGAATGCAGATTGCAGGATCTGGCCTCTGTGGGGTTTTTCTTTACTTGGTTTAATCAACGTGTGGATCTTCCTATTCACGTAAAACTGGACCATATGCTAGTTAATTCTTCTCTATTGGACTATTATAATTCTGCTTTCTATAAAGTTGAGGCTCTTATGGGATCAGATCATTCGCCCATTATCTTTGTCCCTTCTAACAACATTAAGCCGCCAGTGAGGTTCAGGTATAAAAATTTTTGGAATCACATGAATGGTTTTTGGGACTTGGTTTTTAAAGCTTTTAATAGAAGATTTGATGGGAGCCCTGTTGCTATTTTCTATTCCTGTCTCAAAACTCTTAAAGGCTTTCTTAAAAGGGTGAATTATGGTTCAGCCAACCATCTCACTAGGTCTTCCATGAGCTCAAAGTTTTACAGAAAAATCTTCTTTATGAAATTCAATCCAATCCTTTGGATGTTGGCTTAAACTCCTCACTCAAAAATTGTGAATAGTTTATTAGCTTCCTATGAAAATCGCTGGTCTTCTTGGGTTTCTCAAAGGGCTAAAGCCAACTGGTTAGCCCAAGGTGAGGACGACTTGGGTTTTCTTTATGCCAAGATTAGGGCAAGGAAGAACAACAACTCCATTAAAGTTTTATCTACCTCTCAGGGGGTTTTTACCTCTCATAAGGAAGTGGCTGATTCTATTATTAATCACTTTAAATTTATTTACAATGCTTCTGACCCTATTCTTAGACAGGACTCTTCTCTCCCTATGGGAAATTTGGTTCCCTCTAATATTCTTACGTCTCTTTTAGCTCATGTTACAGAAGAGGAGATCAAAAGGATTGTTTTTGCGGGGAAGGCCTCCTCCACTCCCGGGCTTGATGGGTTTTCTTTTCAATTTTATAAGAAATCTTGGAATCTTATTGGGCCTAATGTTTGCAAGGCAATCAAGAGTTTTTTTTACACTGGGTACCTTACTAGAGGGGCTAAAGCTACGACTATCACTCTTATCCCCAAGTGTTCCCATGCTTATAACATCTCGGATTTCAGACCTATTTCCCTATGTAATGTTTTCTACAAAATTGTGGCTAAGCTCCTAGCCAATAGGTTAAAACCAGTTTTACCTTTTATTATCCATGATAACCAAGCCGAGTTCATCTCTAAGAGGTCCTCTACTGACAATATTATTTTGGCGGCTAAGGTTTTAAAGGAATTCAAATCGGGGAGGAATTTATTTTGTGCCAAGCTGGATATTAGGAAAGCTTTTGACTCCCTCTCTAGGGATTTCCTCTTGGATAGGCTTAAATTAAAAGGTTTTTTTTTGGATATTTTTATCAAGTGGATTAAAGGCTGTATCACTGATGTTTATTTCTCAATCTGTATTAATGGGTCTTTAGAAGGTTTCTTTAAATCAACTTCGGGGCTTAGGCAAGGGTGCCCTCTCTCCCCTTTGCTTTTCTGCATTACTATGGATGGATTATCTTGTTGCCTTTAACCCAACTACTTCTTAGGCATTTGCTGTAATGGGATCACCATTAATCACTTAATGTATTCAGATGATCTGCTTGTTTTTGGGCATGCTTCCTTACAAAATGCGTACAACTTAAAGGAGGCTTTTAACACCTTTGCAATTTCTTATGGGCTACATGTGAACCCTGATAAGAGCACAATTATTTTTAACAGAAATGCTACCTTCCCTACTGATATTTCAGCCTTGCTTGGGATTCACAATCTTGAATCCTACTTAACCTATCTGTGGCTCCCTATTTCCCTTTACAAGCTCAAGATCTCCCACTTTCTTCCCCTCCTTAGTAAAGTGGCTACTCTTCTTGAAGGTTAGAAGGTTAAATTCCTCTCTTTTGCGGGAAGGGTACAATACCTTAAGTTTACCATGGCTAACACTATTGCTTACTAGATCAAGGGATCCATTATACCTAAAAATTGTCAAGCATATATTTCCAAGCTTTATGCTAAGTTCCTTTATCATGGGAACACCATTGAGAGGAAACTGCACTTAATTTCTTGGGATTGTACAATGAAACTGAAGCAGTTTGGGGGTCTTGGTATTCCTTCAATTGAAGCTTTGTACTTTGGTACCACCTGTGCTTGCATCTGGCGCATTTATTCCGATAACTCCCTATTTGGTTATTGGGTTCGAGCCAAATATGGATCTCCCTGGCAGTCCCCATCCCTCTCTGCTTCCAAATTATGGAAGCATATTTGCAATACTGCTCAAATTATTAAAAAAAATGTTTGCTTTTTCTGTTGCCCCTAGCTGCCAATTCTCTATGTTCTGGGATCCTTGGGGTAATGAGGTCTCGTTGGTTGAATTATCCCAGGACTTGAGCTGGAATCATTTATAGATTTGCAATTTTATAGCTGATGGGCATTGGGCTCTTCCTCTATCCATCCGTGAACCTTTGAGACAGGTTATTCTTGGGATTACCATCTTGGAGCAACCGGTTTTATCCTTGGATGGCTCCAATTGTCCTACCCTTAAGATCTTCTCGGGAGCTTTCTAATCTAACATGGTTAAGGTTAGTTGGGATAAATTCATTTGGCATTCAAAATACTCTCTCAGGTACTCCTGCTATTCATGGATGGCGATTTTAGGGAAGTTAAAATGTGCTGATGTTCTTACCTCCAGGGGCTGGATGTTAACCCTTTATGCTCCTTCTACTGTCTGTCTATGGAATCCCACAAGCACATTTTCTTTGACTGTGATTTCTCATTTATGGTGCTCACTGGTTTGCTCCCAGTTTTTGGAAGTTTTTTGCTTAGACCGAATCTCTCTCAGACGTTTGATTTCTTGGATAATTTGCCTCATTTGAATAGATTAGAGAAACATTTTTGTTTCCTTCTCTTAAACTGCATCATCTATCATTTGTGGAGGGAAATAAAAAATTGCTCTTTCTCCAACACTTGGTGCTCTCCCTATGCCATTGGTTTGGTTGTCAAAGTGGCCGTATTGGCTAAAGTAAAGAGATGGAAAAATGTGAAATTGCTCAAAACGAAGTTTGCAGAGTTTTTTCTAGCACATGTTGGCTGTGTTCGTTTTTTGTTTTTGCGGGACGATGATGACCCAGGTTAACCCCATGTGGCTTTATGCTGCTGCTTGCTCCCACTGTGATGGCCCGATGCTTACCAGTTT
>NW_021483229.1:0-263 GCF_001605985.2 Dendrobium catenatum | reverse complement strand
GGGGAGAAATTTAGTGAGTTAGACTTTTTTTTTTTTTGCATATCATACAGGATGATTTCAAATCATCATGGATGATTAATTAAAAATAAAAATCCTAATTAGGGCATATGGGTCATGTAAACCTGATTAAGGAAATAGTCCTGGATGATACTCTCATCATCCTAGATGATATTCTTAAATCATTAAAATAACACCAAAGTCATTTAGGTAAGATCTTAAGACTATCAAATTTGTACTATTTATACAAGAAGATCATAATCTTC
>NW_021483228.1:0-206 GCF_001605985.2 Dendrobium catenatum | reverse complement strand
TGCTTTTACACTAGTCCACAATAATGATAACAAATTTAAATTAGTTGAAGAGAATTTCCTTTAAAGTGTCGGACAAAAAGGGCTAAAGGAACCATATGCTTTATGTAGAAATCATTGAATAGAACATTGTAGCATGATGTTGTTTTGTCCACCATCCTATCTACACCTTGCTCATTGCCTAGTTTGATATTGGTTGCTGTAGATAA
>NW_021483227.1:0-267 GCF_001605985.2 Dendrobium catenatum | reverse complement strand
TAATAAGTCAAACCCAAACCCTGTGCCGGTTGTTCTTCCCCCTCCTAAACCCAAAAATAGAGGTAGAAGTCTTAGCCGGAACCCCAGATCCCAAATTCCGGCGAAGCCCGCTCCTCCGAAAAAGGAAATTTTGGCTCCGGCGAAGCCCGCTCATCCAGAAAAGGTAATTTTGGAAAGTAATAACTTGACCGTTAACCCCTTTCCAAATTTATCTCCGGCGTTGGAAAAGGAAATTTCTCCACTGATCCCTAATAATTGCATTGGCAA
>NW_021483226.1:0-298 GCF_001605985.2 Dendrobium catenatum | reverse complement strand
CCTCATCACTTTGATCTTCTCCCATTAAACACAAGTTGGTTGTTTCATTCTCAGGTTCCATTTCAGATGAATCAGTACCATATTCCACCCAGAACGTCTTTTGGATTCTCTTCTTATCCTTTCTAAACTTAGGTTTCTCCTTGTCACGACCCGACCCGATCCGGGACGGATCCCGCTCGCACCGGGTCGCCATACGGAACGAACAGACTGACTTACTGACCAGGATCTGGTTTTGAAATTTGGTTCGGAACTGAATCTTCTAAATATTCAACTCAAAACAGACACACAGACACAGAGC
>NW_021483225.1:0-227 GCF_001605985.2 Dendrobium catenatum | reverse complement strand
TGATTCCAGATCAATATAGACAGGTGCTGCTCTTCTAACTAACGAAGCACGGCCTCGACCCCGTGCCCTTAGAGCCATCCTCCCACCTCTTTGAGGTAATGTGCTTGGAGGCCTAAGGACAACGATATCAGAGTCGTCTTCACTACTCGATTGTGTCATTTCTTGATTGATATTTTTATCTTTTTCTTTCTTTTGGTTGAATTTTTGTCCAACCATTTTCTCCTCAA
>NW_021483224.1:0-307 GCF_001605985.2 Dendrobium catenatum | reverse complement strand
ATATGTGTGATGACGAGAGACAAAATTGGCAGACATCAATGTTAGTGTTGAAGATGTTTATCAGTCTCTTACTTTTTGATCTACATCCACTTTGGTGGTGGCAGTAGGCGAAAAAGTTAGTAGGCACATTAACAACTTGAATTGGCCTTATAAGTGAGTGATAGTATTATTGAATTCGTTGGCAAAAATGGGCGACAAAATCAATGATTGTCAACATAGTTAATGCTGGTGGTTGGGAGATTGTGATCGGGCGACGGAAGTCCGATGACGTAGGTTGGGTGGCATGCACTAGTTTGAAGACGATGGT
>NW_021483223.1:0-501 GCF_001605985.2 Dendrobium catenatum | reverse complement strand
TTAAATGAAATAATACAAACGGTGAGAAGGTCGGATAAGGCAAAATGTAATAGCTTTCTTGCTGGCCACCACGCCCTCACAGTGGCGCCTTCCCATGCGTAAGCACTGTTGTCTGAACCTTTTCTGTGTGCTCCTCCATCAATAATTGAGAAAGCACCTCTGTTTTTTTTTTTTTTTACCTCTTTTTTTTTTTTTTTTTTGCACTTTCACTTTCAACATGCTTGTTAAAGTCCCCTCAGATTATTTACACTTTTAATTATAAATGCATTTTTATTACACTTTTGTTGACTTTTTTAAAAGTGCCACGTAGCAAATATTTAATAGTTTAGTAAATAGCAAAAAAATAATAAAAACATAATAAATTTGAACGGTTCTCTCCATCAGATATCCGCACATAATAATTAATTATTAGGCAGACACTTTCCTTCTAAGATCGAACCTCATGCCGTTTCTAGAACAGCAAACATTTTGCTATACTCTCTCAAAATTTTTATGGCTATT
>NW_021483222.1:0-283 GCF_001605985.2 Dendrobium catenatum | reverse complement strand
ATTTACTTTTCCACAATCAGAGTTAACCTACTTGCATCATCATGTTCATCATTTATATTGCATCATAGTCACTGACATCATACTAGCATGCAGGGTTAGGCACCACTGGTGTCACAATCCAACTCGACAATATCCAAAAATAGGACAGGCCGTCCTATCTTGTTGAGCTGTGACAGACAAATATCAAAATCTAGTTTTAGATTCTCTTACAAAATTCATTTTAAATAAATAATAAACTATATAGCTACTAAAACATCAAAGTTCTAAAAATAAACTCATCCAC
>NW_021483221.1:0-246 GCF_001605985.2 Dendrobium catenatum | reverse complement strand
ACAACAGCCTAACCTAAAGTTAATAGTCGTGTCCTAGCAAACTCATCTATGTGTGTGTCGGCTGTGTGGTTTTGGTAGGTTCTATATAGGGTAACTTAGTTAGAGTTGTTTGTATATTTATTTTTTTTTGTTGGTTGAAAAAGGGTAAAGGAAATTTTAGTTAAGATTCAAATCTTAGTATTTTGAGGTTGATTTTAAAGATGATTTAGTAGTGTTTGATTAATTATCACCTTTGTTTCACACCGA
>NW_021483220.1:0-288 GCF_001605985.2 Dendrobium catenatum | reverse complement strand
CGCAGGTAAGGAATGTGGTTGAGACCGAGATGGATCTTGATAATAACTTTGAGAGGGATGGAGCCAGCACCATCTTTGAAGAAACTGAGTGTTTCAGTTGGAGAGATGATGAAGAGCCTGATTTTCAGTGAAGATGAGCCATCGGATAATTCTCTCTGTATTGATTTGGGCCATAACCCCTTTCGTTCGGAGAATTCTGGTCGCATCAATGGAGGCAATCTTCCTTCTCCTATACTGCCTTCATGGTTTTCTGGAAGGAAGAATCATAAGAGGCTATCACCTCAGGTA
>NW_021483219.1:0-227 GCF_001605985.2 Dendrobium catenatum | reverse complement strand
AATAGGTGGGGACCACAAAGAAGTAAATTAATATAATTAAAATTCTGATTTCAATTTCAGAATTAATTATATTAAGTAACTCCCAAACTCATATGAAAATAGGAGGGAATTGGAATTTGAATTTCAAATCAACTATAACTCCTATTAATCAATTTTCCAAATTTGCTAGGGCTTAATTAGGAAAGCAAGTACAACAACAACAACAACAACATCAAGCCTTTATCCCA
>NW_021483218.1:0-325 GCF_001605985.2 Dendrobium catenatum | reverse complement strand
AAGCAAATAATCAATCAGCGCGGCGGGGAGGCCGGGGCCGAATTTTCGGAGCCCACACACATCATGAAGGAGTATGAGATAGTTGGCTTTTAGCTCTTTATATAGTTCCTTTTTTTCTAACAAAACTTATTTCATGAGATGGCATTCATATATTATAGCATTAAAAATCTCATTAATTAATAAAAATTTTATTTTTAAAAAATGTAATAAATTAAAATATATTTTTTATATTTTATTTAACATAAAAAAAATTTAAAACCGGCCGATTCTTTCGAACTGGACCGGTTTGCTGGTTCACCGGTTGAACCGCCGGTTCAGTCCGATT
>NW_021483217.1:0-693 GCF_001605985.2 Dendrobium catenatum | reverse complement strand
TTTTTGCAATATTGATATTTATGTTTTCGTAGTTTATATTGTTATGATTTTTGTTTTTGTGATTTTTTTTTGTGTGTTTT
This sequence comes from Dendrobium catenatum, assembly GCF_001605985.2. Taxonomy (NCBI): domain Eukaryota; kingdom Viridiplantae; phylum Streptophyta; class Magnoliopsida; order Asparagales; family Orchidaceae; genus Dendrobium; species Dendrobium catenatum. The sequence goes on along the minus strand of NW_021483217.1, from coordinate 613 downwards.
GAGTGATTTTATTTTTAGAGTCTGTGCATTTGTCATAGTGTATTGTGATTTGTGTTTTGTTTGATTTTCTTTTATAAAAATTCAAAAAATTCAAAAATATGGAAATCGTCCGGGAAGAAATTTTTCGTACGGGACGATGTGTGTAAAATTCAGTTTGCGTGATATGGAACGTCTTGAGAGCAGTTTTTAATGTAGTTCATTTGTACGATCTGAATGATCGTCCAGGACGAAATTTTTTTCTCTCAAACATCAGGACGATTGAATGCAGCAGTTGAATGGAATTAAATTATCATAATTTGATTGAGAAATTTGATAGACTTGAGACTCATTTTGATCAACGATTTGATCAAATTGATGCTCAACTTCTGCAGCAGCAACAAGACATTGATAGTATAAGAAATGATGTTCATGAAATCAATACCAATGTTATGTTGATGACTTCCTACTTCAATTTATTTGCTGGCTTTCCTCCTCCTCCTCTAGAAGAATAGAGATTTGAGTGATGATCTTCTAGATGTTTGTTGTATTAGTGTTTGTTTTAGTTTGTTTTAGTTGTGTTTGTTTATGTTTGTTTTTAACTTCAGTGTATTTTCTTTAGTATTGATGTTATGAA
>NW_021483216.1:0-579 GCF_001605985.2 Dendrobium catenatum | reverse complement strand
GTGATTAGAGAAGTTAATTTTAAGGAACATCTGCCTATGGTAGCAACTCTAGTTCGTGATGCCGGTATCATCTAGAACATTCTTAGAACTTTCATAATACCTAAAGCTGGTGATAGAGTCAATATTACTCCTCCTCTTTCTACTCTTACCTACTTGATTATGACCAAACAACCTATAGATGAGGCCCAACTCTTAATTGACTATATTTATGGACTCTCTAAAATTGGTCATGTCGCACATAAAATAAAGAAGAACATTGCCTTAGGACATCTAGTAGCCTACATTCTGGAAAAGAAGTACAATTTGATTCATCCAAATAAAGAATTTGAAGAACCGCTCTACTGCAACGATGCATCATTTAGAGAAATCTTCAATAAGGAGGAACCTTGAAAAACTCATGTTGTTATTAGTGAATCAGAAGAAGAAGCTAAGCCTACACCTGTTAGTGAACCAAGTTATCATGATTTGGTTCATAGATTTGATAGTTTAGAGACTCATTTTGATCATATTGAAGCTCATATGCAGCAGCAGGATATACAATACAATCAAGACATGGGATTTATGCGCGATCAGATAAAT
>NW_021483215.1:0-307 GCF_001605985.2 Dendrobium catenatum | reverse complement strand
CTCACATTCACTTTCTCCTCTACTTTCTCCTTCCTAGGAGTGAATTTGAGATTGAGGCACTCCAATATTACATGTCTAGGTTTTCTGCATTCGTAGTAAATAACATCTTTATAAGCATTAATATTTTTGTGGAACTTACCTCTATTCCACTGTTGGTGTCTCTTCTACTTCATTTTTAGAAAACTCTGGAATTGCCTAGTCATCAAGGAAATGTTGTCCTCATCCTCAGGTTGTGACTGATCACTCTCCGAGTCATCCACTTTCAATGTATTCTTCTCCTTTTGTTATCTCCTATATCAATCTTCAT